>NC_142597.1:45318940-45449633 GCF_965207765.1 Zootoca vivipara
GATTCAGGACGGATATAAGGGGGGAACTGTGGAACTCCCTGCCGCAGGAGGCAGCGATGGGGGCCAACCTGGATGACTTTAAAAGAGGATAGGACAAATTTATGGGGGAGGAGGAGAGGGCTTGTGATGGCTACTAGCCATGAGGGCTACGCTCTGCCTCCACAGTGATTCTTGCTGGTTTACCAGCAGAGTCAGCCACTGTGAGAAAAGGATGGTGGGGGTGACGATGGTTAATTAAATTTGTATGCTAGACTTCATCCCAGGATCACAGGACGGTTCACAATATAGAAACACAAAAAACATATAGCATGTTGTTGTTGTTGTTTAGTCGTTTAGTCGTGTCCGACTCTTCGTGACCCCATGGACCAGCACACACCAGGCACTCCTGTCTTCCACTGCCTCCCGCAGTTTGGTCAAACTCATGTTGGTAGCTTCAAGAACACTGTCCAACCATCTCGTCCTCTGTCGTCCCCTTCTCCTTGTGCCCTCCATCTTTCCCAACATCAGGGTCTTTTCCAGGGAGTCTTCTCTTCTCATGAAGTGGCCAAAGTCTTGGAGCCTCAGCTTCAGGATCTGCCCTTCCAGTGAGCACTCAGGGCTGATTTCCTTCAGAATGGAGAGGTTTGATCTTCTTGCAGTCCATGGGACTCTCAAGAGTCTCCTCCAGCACCATAATTCAAAAGCATCAATTCTTTGGTGATCAGCCTTCTTTATGGTCCAGCTCTCACTTCCATACATCACTACATACACAATATATAGCATAGTAGGAAACAAAAACACCACCGGCCCCCTCCCAGTTGAAAAGGCCATAGCTTGTTTAATTAGCCAAAAGCCTGGCAGGTTCTGGACTAAATGGAGCATTGGCTCGATTCAGCAGCCTCTTCTTATGTGGGATATCAAACAAGCAAACCAGCAAGCCAAGCTAGACTGTGTTGGCTCTGCTTGTCATTGGCTCTGGCGGCCCCTAGTGTTGGGCTCCCTGCCTCCTGCCCTACTGCTGCCAATCGGCACCAAGCACAATTCTGAGATTGTGATTTATTTATTTTTCTTTGCCTGACCTTCCTGACCAATGCCAAGAGTTAACTGCTGCCCACACTGATGGGGCTGGAGGTGGGGCGGGGGACAATCTCAGCTGCTCAGCCACCCTCTCTGCAGCTTCCCGTCTCTGCTCAGGACCTTTGGCGCATGGATTCGGCATGCTTGCCCACATCCCCGCTTGGCACAGCTCGCTGTTCCTCACCCGCACCGGCGTGGTTTGCCTGCTGAAGTAACATTTAATCTCCTGCGCTGGCTGAGCAGAGTGCGAAGTCATAAAAAAAATATACAAGCTGCCTCTCTCCCCCCCACACACACACATTTGGGTACGCGGGAGCTGCCAACAACCGCCATAATTCCAGGGTGTAAAGGCGCCACGTAAATGCCAGCATGGAGGCGCTGGGCTGTAATTCCTTCCCCATAAGTGAGGGGCTTATAGAATGACAGTGAGGAAGGAGAGAGAGGGAGCTGGGCTGGGGGGGGGGCGTCTTGATTTGGGGAGTGGGCACAGCTGGGATCCTGACCCAGCAAACACCCACCCATCTAGGGAGGGTAGCCTTGGGGGTGTACTTGAGCAATGAAAACTCCCCAATATTGCCTACACTGACTGGCAGCAACTCACGGGCATCTCACGGGTATTATTTGCCACCTGGTATTTTTATTATTGGTTATTACTATTATTAGTGTCTGCTCTTTGCCAGCAGGTCCCAAGGTGGCTTACAGCAATTCACAATTCAAAATCAACAATTCAAAATCAACAATTCAAAATTCAAGCTTGTGGGTTTCCCAATATAGACATCTGGCCAGTTGCTGTGAGAAGAGGGTGCTGAACTAGATAGGCCCCCTTTGGCCTGATCCAGCAGCCGCCTCTTAGACTCTTATCTTTGGCACTAGCTACAGAATTCCAGCGAGAAGGTAAACAGCGTTTCCGTGCGCTGCTCTGGTTCGCCAACGCGGGTGGCGCTGTGGGTTAAACCACAGAGCCTAGGGCTTGCTGATCAGAAGGTCGGCAGTTTGAATCCCCACGGGGGTGAACTCCCATTGCTTGATCCCAGCTCCTGCCAACCTAGCAGTTCGAAAGCACATCAAAGTGCAAGTAGATAAATAGGTACCGCTCCAGCGGGAAGGTAAACGGCGTTTCCGTGAGCTGCTCTGGTTTGCCAGAAGTGGTTTAGTCATGCTGGCCACATGACCTGGAAGCTGTACGCCAGTTCCCTCGGCCAATAGAGCGAGATGAGTGCCGCAACCCCAGTCGTCCGCGACTGGACCTAATGGTCAGGAGTCCCTTTACCTTTACCTTTACAGAATTCAGCTTTCGGAGAACCTTGCTTTTGTTTTCTAAGAAACAAGTTCCTAGTCATCATGATTCTGTGAGAACAGGATGCTGGACTAGATGGGCCATGGGCCTGACCAAGCAGCCTCTTCTTATGCCCTTATGTAAAAAAAGCTCAGAGCCAATGTAGACAATACTGAGCTAGATGAGCCAATGGTCTGACTCTGTATTCAGAACCATGAGGACTGGAATCTTAGCTGATTTTTAGGGGAAGGGCTGTAGCTCAGTGGCAGAGCATCTATCTGCCTTGCATGCAGAAGACCAGGTTCAATCCCTAGCATCTCTATTGTGGGCTGGGAATTGTCCCCTGCCTGAGCCCCTGGAGAGCTGCTGCCAGTCAGTGTGGACAATATTGAGCTAGATGGACCGGTGGTTTGACTCCTTATAAGGCAACTTCCAATATTTCTATTTAAACCAATCGCTTTTTTCCAGAACCATGAGGGCTAGAATCTTTATTTACCAGGGCAAAGGGCCGAAGCAATTAGAGCAACTGCTTCACCTCCATAAGGTCCTGGGTTCAATTCCTGCCAGTATCTCCAGTTTAAAAGGATCAGGTGGTTGCACTCGGATGAGAAGACCCTTCTCCAATGCTTGGGAAAGACCCTTCCCTGCCAGCGACCCCAGAGAGCTGCTGCCACTCAGAACAGACACAACTAGGCTGGACGGACAAAGAGTTTGACCCAACTAGGGGCAGCTTCCTCTGCTCATGGTTAAAGGAGAAACAGCGGTCTCCTCCTCGCAGCAGATTCCAGCCCTCCTGGAGCAACGGTGTCTCCTGAGCTGGTGTTTGTTAGTGTCACAATTTAAAACCTAATACTGTTTTGCTAAGGCTGAGCCGGGCCTCCTGACATGACTAATGACCCTGTCGGAGAAGATGTCTCTTTTCATTTACCCTCCCTGCGGTGCTGGCTCTCTCCAGGGGCGCAGAGCAGCGGGTGGGGGGTGGGGAGCTGCCAAGCCAAGTCCTTACCTGGCCCACAGAGGACGAAACACACATTCTGCAGGTTGGATACCCCCAAGGGGCAGCCGGGGCACCCCCAAATCTGGCACGGAGGGCCCCCCGGGTGGATACCTGATGAAGAACCCTTGGAACTGTCAGAGGAGGAGCCACCACCAAGCAGTCCCTGAGAGTGCCGGTGCCATTAAGCTTTGGATCTCGACCAAAGAGCGACATTTCGCACATCTTAAATTCAGCTGCCTCTGTTTTTACATCTGCTTGTTCTCATAACTCCCCGCGATAAGTCACCGGCAATTTAGCGT
Organism: Zootoca vivipara; assembly: GCF_965207765.1. NCBI lineage: Eukaryota > Metazoa > Chordata > Lepidosauria > Squamata > Lacertidae > Zootoca > Zootoca vivipara. Next base: position 45,322,569 of record NC_142597.1, read on the forward strand.
GTGGATTTTGCATTTTGTGGTTCCAATTTGGCGCAAGGACTGTGGGGTAATAACTCCGCTTCCCCCCTCCCCAGCCCACCTCCGCCCTTTCCCTCTTGTTCACATTGCACTATCGATTCCTCGTGCCTGTTTCTTTAATTCATTCCTTTCTTCATCCCTCTGGCCAAAATCGATTCTTTTTGCACGGAAGGGCTCCCTTCTCTCTCTCTCCACACACACACACCCAGCCACAGACAATGCACTTGGGGGATTATTCCGGCTTGCTGAAGCTCGTGTTTGCTTTCTTAATGGACACCTTGATGGGGGAATCTGCAGAGCCCAACACAGAACCATCCTGCGCTCTTCAGGATCGGACAAATTCACGGGGGAAGAGAGAGCTATCGATGGAGGCTAGCCACCACGGTTGGAGGCAGAGATGCCTCTGAGTACCAATTTCTGCAACCACAGGAGGGAAGGGCCACAGACCATTGGTGAAGCCCCTGTTTCGAATGCAGAAGGTCCTGGGTTCAACCCCTACTGGCATCTCCCAGGCAGGGCTGGGAAAGGCTCCCTGCCTGGACAGCCACTGCCAGTCAGTGCAGACAGTACTGAGCTAGATGGACCCCAATGGTTTGACTCAGTATAGAATCATATAATCCTAGAGTTGGAAGAGACCACAAGGTCCATCCAGTCCAACCCCCTGCCAAGCAGGAAACACCATCAAAGCATTCTTGACATATGGCTGTCAAGCCTCTGCTTAAAGACCTCCAAAGAAGGAGACTCCACCACACTCCTTGGTAGCAAATTCCACTGCCGAACAGCTCTTACTGTCAGGAAGTTCTTCCTAATGTTTAGGTGGAATCTTCTTTCTTGAAGTTTGAATCCATTGCTCCGTGTCCGCTTCTCTGGAGCAGCAGAAAACAACCTTTCACCCTCCTCTATATGACATCCTTTTATATATTTGAACATGGCTATCATATACCCCCTTAACCTTCTCTTCTCCAGGCTAAACATACCCAGCTCCCTAAGCTGTTCCTCATAAGGCATCGTTTCCAGGCCTTTGACCATTTTGGTTGCCCTCCTCTGGACACATTCCAGCTTGTCAGTATCCTTCTTGAACTGTGGTGCCCAGAACTGGACACAGTACTCCAGGTGAGGTCTGACCAGAGCAGAATACAGTGGTACTATTACTTCCCTTGATCTAGACTCTATACTCCTATTGATGCAGCCCAGAATTGCATTGGCTTTTTTAGCTGCTGCATCACACTGTTGACTCATGTCAAGTTTGTGGTCTACCAAGACTCCTAGATCCTTTTCACATGTACTGCTCTCAAGCCAAGTGTCACCCATCCTGTATTTGTGCCTTTCATTTTTTTTGCCCAAGTGTAGTATAAGGCAGATTCCTATGTTCCTACGGCAGGCGGTTGACCTGCATGCTCCCTCCCCACTCTATCATTCTATGATTCTTTGATCCTGTTTAAGCCAGCCCTTAATTCGGGACCATGAGGACTGGAATCTTACTTTATTTTTGAGCTCTGGTTCCGTGATACAGCAAACGCTTTACATTGCAGAGGGTCCCGGGTTCAGTTCCTGGCATCTTTTCCATTAAAAGGTTCTCCCTCTCTTCCCACTCTCCTCCCGAAACCCTGGAGAGCAGCTGCCAGTCAGAGCTGACAGTATTAAGCCAGTTGGGGAAAACAGTGATTACAGTGGCAACTCACGGGTCCTTCTCCTGTCTTGCCAGGCCTAACCATAGTAACCCAATGAAGCGCCCCCTACAGGCTGAACAGCTGGTGGATCTGAGCCCTTCCCTCACCCTATGTACCTCAGAGGCTAAATAAGCGAAGCCTCCATGTTCAGAGGCAGTGTATCTAAATGTTGTGACCTCCTCAAATGGGAACGCAGGGAGGAGTTCCGGCTGTCCTCTGTTGGAAGCAGGAGACTGGGGCAAACGAACCCCTCTTTCTCTCCCTCTCTTATATTGCTTTGATCTAGCGAGCCTGGTCTTGTTCCTCCTTCTGCATTGCGTGTCTCGCAAGCCATGAGTTTGGCATCTATATGTGTGTGTGTGTTTATTCCCGCTGCGGCCTTGAAGCCTCCGCAGCCGCCTCTGCCACACTCATCTGGGTCACGGCGCTGCGCTCTCCTGATGGGGCCGTTATTAGTATTTCAATTTATTTACCCGTTTTGCCGGCACGCAAGTACCCATTCGGTAGTTCCATCTCATTATCGGCGCCATCAAGAGAGCAGCAGGAAAAGAGTTATATCCGAGAAAGAGGGGGGAAAGAGATGGCAGGGCTGGGCCGGGGAGTTTGCAGAGTGGGAGAGCTTGCAGGGAAGGGCCGGATCCAGCATGTGAGATTAAAGCAGGCTGGCCAAGGGAACAGAAGACCCTTTGGCGCCCTGGATTCAGCCTGCGGAAATTGAGCTTTCAGCGCCACGGATGTCAAACGCGGATGCCAATCTGTGCCTGCAAATTCGAGCTGCCGTGAAGGCGTAAGAACAGGCTGCTGGATTAGGCCGTCTAGTCTGGCATCCTGTTCTCACAGGGGAGACCCGCAAGCAGGCCCCCTCCCCTCCTGTGGCTTTCCAGAAACTGACATTCAGAAGCATGGCTGTCTCCAACTGTGTGGGCAGAGCAGAGCCACAGTGGCTGGCAGACCTGAAAAGCCTTCTCCTCCTCCTCCATGAATTGGTCCAGTCCTCTTTCAAAGCCATCCCAGTTGGTCGCCATCACTGCCCCAGTGGGAGGGAGTTCCACAGTTTAACTCAGCACTGCATGGAGAACTTTCTGTTATCTGTCCCGAATCTTCCTACATGGAAGCCCACGAGTTCTAGTTTTAGGCATGGGCACATGGGCTGGTTTGAAAGGTTGGCAACCCTGAAGCAGACACCTGCCCGTGGGCTTAGCGATGCCCACACTTCTGATCAGCCTTTTGCAAAGCTGGGGGGGGGGAGCAGGTCTGTGAGCCCCCAAAGCCCACAACCAGAGCTGAGTCTGAACCAGGAAGGCTTTTGAATTCCAAGGAGTGGAGAGCCTTAGACCCGCGTGCCAAATGTGGCTCTTGGGGTCTCTCCATCTGGCCCTCGGGACTCTTCCCCAGGCCACACACCCCTCTCTCAGGCCACACCCCCTTAACTTGACCCTAATTTTCACCCTGCTTAAGTGTTCTTGCCTGGCTGGGAGTGTGCCTTAAATTCTGACTCTTTGCTTGCCTAGGTGAAGGGCGGATTGGGGCTGGATAAACTAGCCACCTGCAGAAAGGCGAAGTTTACTTTTGCCTCTGGCCCCACCCACCACCAGGAGGGAATGGTGGTCTGGAAAAGCTTCCCTTCTCCTCCCTGCAAAGTGCCTGCTTTAGGAGCATGTGCAGAGTGCCTCAGCCTCCACTGCACAGACTGGATAGTTAGGAAATCAGGCCGACGTAGTCCGCCTCGGCAACGAAACGGAGAAGGTCTCTAAAGGGAGGGGTGTGCAGAATTTGACACGTACGCTCTTGTGTGTACCTTAGGTTTGATTCCCGCATCGCAGGGGGTTGGGCTAGATGACCTTTGGGGATCCCTTCCAACTCTACGATTCCAGGATTCTAACCAGAGAGGGACAGACTTTTCACCAAGAAGCTGCCGCTTTCCCCAGAAAGCCTTTAGACCAGGGATGAGGCAGGGCTGGTCCATCACAAGAAAGAAGATTCCACCTAAACATTACCGGTAGGAAGAACTTCCTGACAGTAAGAGCTGTTCGACAGTGGAATTTGCTGCCAAGAAGTGTGGTAGAGTCTCCTTCTTTGGAGGTCTTTAAGCGGAGGCTTGACAGGCATATGTCAAGAATGCTTTGATGGTGTTTCCTGCTTGGCAGGGGGTTGGACTGGATGGCCCTTGTGGTCTCTTCCAACTCTATGATTCTATGATCACCATCCCTGGCCATGAGGAGTCCAGCCACATCTGGAGGGCAGCCTTTTTGACCCTGTGCCATGTGCCTCAGTTTCCCCGGCGGGTGGGCAGAGGCGCTGGTGGGGTGCTGTGCCCGGAGGAAATAAACGAGTATTTTGGAGCTGACAAATCAAAATGGGGTGGGGATTGTACGGTTAACGAGCCGAACGACGCAGCATTGGAGTCTGGGACGCTGTGCTAATCCCCTATTAAAACCTTAAAACGGATCCTGGTGCCTCTCCATATAAACTCATTAACTTTTATGGTGTAATAAATGGATTCTATTAAAACATAATTCCCTCCATGCTGGGGGCAAGTTAACCTCTTTAAGCGGCGGCGGAGGGGCCCCCTCCCAACCCGGTGTCACGTGCCAAAGGCTGGCACCAATATGGGCGAAGGCAGTGCCACAGCGCGGCTGGCACTAATCTAAGTTGCCGCTTTCCGCCCACCCTTTAATTTTTCGGCTTTAAACCACCCTGCTGTCGCTCCTTTAGCTGCAATCTGGCGCCCGTAAATTTAGCAGCGGGGGAGCTTCCCCCGACTGGAGGGAGGAGGGAAATCATAGAATTGTGGAATCAGAAGGGGACCCCCAAGGGTCATCCAGTCCAACCCCCAGCAATGGAGGAATCACAGCTGGCAGGAGACCACCTGACCTCAGTTTATAAACCTCCAAGGAAGGAAAGGCAAATCGCTTGGCTGGTGGTAGCCGCTGAGTTTCAGGGTCCATAAAGGTTTGATATGACTGAACTGCCTTCCTGCCATCTTGTGGCAGGCTGTTCCGCTGTGAAATATTGGAACGTAGGAAGCTGCTTTATACCCGGTGGACCAGTTGGTCCCCTGGTGCCAGCTGGGCAAGCAACACGTAAGGAGAGGGGGGGTGGCTAGGCAGGAGGTGTGGCCTGGAGAGAGTGCCGAGGGCCTGGCAGAGACCCCCAGAGGGCCACACCCCTGAATGAGATGCTCTTCAAAGGCCTGCTGGACGCAAAGGAGACCAGGACTCTTGCCAGGCCGACTCTCCATGGCCTCTGGGGGTCCCTTTTGGTTTGTGCCTTTGTCCTCCTTGCCCAAGACTAGTCGTGTCCCTCCTCGTCCCTCCCCAGGTGTGAGGGATCCAGGCACCGATCCGGGTGGCACATTGCGCTGCCAATTAGAATGTAATGCGAGAGTTAACGCGAGGCGGATTAATTACGGCTGCGGCTACCCCTTTGAAGAGGCAATTAAGCCTCTTCTTGGCTGGCTGCGGTTTACGAGGCTCTATCTTGCGGGGGCTGTGGGGGGGGTCTCTCTTGGAAACGGGGTTGTCAGGTAGGAACGCTGGACGGGAGGCAGCTACGTTTTGCTCGGAGCCAATGCCCCTTCAAATGGATGGAGCGAAGTCTGCCAAGCCCATGAATTGCAACCGGTCTACTCTGAGTAGAGATAGGCGAACTTGCCCACTTGTTTTCGGCTCTCTGCTCAGTTTGTGATACGGTTGGGTTTTTTTAAGTCCTCGTGAAAATTCGTCAACATTTAGGTGCAAATTTCTCCCAGTAAGACACATTTTTGTAGCTAGTTTTGCCTGATCTACCCACATCTGCAAAGCGTATTCTCCCCCCATATTTACATTTCCCCAAATTTAATGCCATTTTTTCACTAATATCGGAATTTATATGAACCCTTAACCGTAGAATGTGCATTTCTGCACCCTGCTCAGGTGTAGAACTGCATTTCAAAATCGGGAGAAGTGCAAATTTTGAAATATTTATATTATAGTGTGCGTGTGTGTGTGTGTGTGTCCCATTTTTTTGCCCTGTGGATCTCAAAGCGGCTCCCAAGAATCGAAATGCATTGCAGGGGGTTGGACTAGATGACCCCTGGTTTCCTTCCCAGCCTACACTTCTATGATTCTAAGTATACAATTTTAAAATATGAATTAAGCCTCCAAAATTTAAAATCTCAAGAATTTAACATCTCAGAAAGATAGATAATTCTTTTTATCTTTACTTTTCTTTCTTTAGCAAGGCTTATTCTTCCATTTGCCTGATTCTTTTATCCTCAACAAGGCTTTCCATCAGTTTCCCGGAACAGACGTTAAGCTAATCGGTCTGTAATTCCCTGGATCCCCCCAGATCTCTTTTTTTTAAAATTGGTTTGCTACTTTCTAGTCCTCGGGTAGGGGGTGGAGGGCTGATGTGAGGGACAAGTTGCACATCTTTGTTAGAGGACCGGCAATTTCTCAGATTTCTTTGCCTGCCTAACTTAATTGCGAGGGAAGTTCCGATTCCTGTATCGCTTCAGAAGTTGCTAATTAAGTAGGTTTGCCTTCCAATGCAAATTGAAACCCAAGTTTCAATTCCATCCCTAACTCAGAATACTGGGACAAATCTTGGGTGCGCAGAAGGAGATATGGAAGCCATCTTCAAATATCTGAAGGGGTGTCACATTGATGGCGGAGCAAACTTGTTTTCTCCTGCTCCTGAGGCAAGGACCTGAACCAATGGATAATAATAATAATAATAATAATAATAATAATAATAATAATAATATATTATTTATCCCCCGCCCATCTGGCTGGGTTTCCCCAGCCGCTCTGGGTGGCTTCCAACAGAAAAATAAAATCCAATATTCCAGATTCCAGATACTGTACAGTGGTACCTTGGTTCTCAAACGCCTTGGTACTCAAACACTACAAACCTGGAAGCGGGACTGGATTTAGGTTTGATGAGGCCCTAAGCGGTTCCTGGCATTGCAGAGGGTTGGACTAGATGACCCTCGGAGGTCCCTTCCAATTCTACAGTTCTGTGATCCCATTATTCTTCAGGCCCATCCTGGTACTCTTAAAAGCACAAGAGCAGGCTGGGTGCTTTCCCCCCCCCCCCCGGTCATTCGACAACTCAAGACTTAGGAGATCCATTTTGCAGCGGGTGAGTGACAGAGACGACCCCTAAAATTGTATTGTAATTATTGTTGTTGTTAATAGCAGCACTAATAATAATGTTTAAGGCGCCTTCACTATGCATGTTCTCCATAATGGAGGGGCATTGATCACCTTCATTGTACAGCTTTCGGCATCTGCTGGAGACGCCATTATCTCCCCCAGCCTTTGATGGCGAAACTACGGTATTTTGTTTTGTGGGAACCACAACCTTGGCAGAATGTGTTCCATTTCGAAGGAGGGTTTTGGGGTGTGGGTGTTTTATAAATATATTTTTTTTGTTTTGATTAATCATGGTAGATTCCATTGTCATAACCTGCCCTGGGCCATTATGGGGTAGGCCAGGTTTAAAAAACAAACAAACCCCCTTTAAAATGGTTTTAATTCCCCACATCCTTTAATCCCCACATCAACCCTGTGAGGTAGGTTAGACCTAGAGCGAGAGAATGACTACACGCAATGTGATTAATGGCCAAGTGAGGGATTTGAACCCTGGTCTCTCCCAGGTCCTAGCCTGACACTCTAACCACTAGACCACCCTGTCCCGTCGGAGGCAGCAATCCTTCCGAAGGCCAGCTGCTGGAAACCATGTCCGGTCAGCCACTGTGAGAACAGGCTGATGGTGCAGCAATAAAACTGCTGGCACATTGGTGAAGCTAAGCAGGGTCTGTTGTGGTTTCAACTTGGAGGAGAGACCGTGTGCTGAGATTCCAGAGGGTTGGACTAGATGACCCTGGGGTACCCTCCAACTTTCTCGACGCGCCATCTGCAGCAGAAGGGGGGGGGCTTCCGGGTCTGGAGGGACGGTGCCACGTGGCTCTCCCCGGGCGCCTGCCCCATTCATCCGAACGAGGCCAGTCCACCAGGGAGGCATTTTTGATGGCTCATTACGGGCTAATGAAAGCAGCCTAGCAATAAGCCTAACAGCTCCTAAATGCCGCCGCGTGCACGGCTTAGCGGGGAGATAATGTGCGGGAGCTGAGGCAAAGAGCCCCACGGGGGGACCTGCCTGCTTAAACCGGTTGACGCCTGCAGCGTGCAGATAACATTCTTGGTTGGTGGCTTCTGCCCCCCACCCTTCTCTTCTTTAGAAAAAAAAAACCCTAAACAATAATACTGTAATAATAAGTTTGACTTGGAAGAAGTGTGCCCGGGGGCATGTGCAGAGAGCAAATGCCTCTTGTCTCTGTTCTCTGTGGTTCCTGCATTGTCAGACTAGATGGCTCTAGACTAGAGGACCCAACACAACTCCATCATTGTACAATCAGGACTTCTTCCCCCTGCGTCCCCTCAGAAACCAACCCACATATGAACGTCATTTTCGGAATATGAGTTGGCCCGCCCAGAAAGATTGCCAGGTGGAGCTGCTCCATTCCCCCCCCCCCCCGCCACTGCTGCCTTGCAAAAGGTGGTCAGCGAGGGTTTTCTTTACACTGCTGGGGCGGGGGGCATTTTCATCCAAGGGCCCCATTTCCTTCTGAATGACCTTTTGGGGACCACACGCCAGGGTTGGGGAGAACCAGGGGCAAGAAAGAAGATTCCACCTAAACATTAGGAAGAACTTCCTGACAGTAAGAGCTGTTCAGCAGTGGAATTTGCTACCAAGGAGTGTGGTGGAGTCTCCCTCTTTGGAGGTCTTTAAGCAGAGGCTTGACCGGCATATGTCAAGAATGCTTTGATGGTGTTTCCTGCTTGGCAGGGGGTTGGACTGGATGGCCCTTGTGGTCTCTTCCAACTCTATGATTCTATGATTCTAAGATTTTATGATTCTATGAAAAATGGCCAGAACAACAGTTTACTTTCCAAACCTGCAGCCGATTCTTGCACGTCCCCCCTTCCTTCTCTCTGTCCTCTATCCCGGCACAAACACAAAGAGGTGGTGGAGAGGGTCCTTGTGAGGGCTGTGGCCTCGGGAGGGTCCCCAAGACCAGAGAGAGAGAGTCCTGGGGGGGCTGCAACTAGGTCTTGGGGCTCAGGTTCTCCCCACCCCGCACCCCGCCAGTTGCTGCAGTGGCCCCCAGCTGTGGATTTCTCTTCTGCGGGGTGTTTGAGCTGCCCCCTCTCTCTATCGGGGTCCCTGCTGTCATTTTTAATGACTTCCTCCTCCTCCGCTATTCATATTCCCTGGGAAGAAAGATGATTGAAGGGGCAGCATAAAAAACTACCCTTACGACTTTTCCCAGCAAACTTTTGCTGATCGTTCCTGCTGCTTTTCAGAAAGAAAGATTCTGCTGTCAGGTTTTTTTTTTGTTCGGGCCCAGCTTTAAAAATCAATGCGGTTTTTTAATTGCTGCTCTGCTGATCACAAAAAAATAATTGGATGGTTACTGGGTGGTGTCCCTCCCCCATTTTTTTGCCTCTTTGCAGCCTCTGTTTTTGGGGGGGGGCGGGGAAGGGGCAGGGGTATAAATTTGCTCAGTGCTTTTTGAAGAAAAAAAAGGTTTAGGGGTGCTCTCATTTTTCTACTCATATTGAAATACTGCCCCCCAATGAGGCCAAACTTAGATTCACAAAAATGTTTAGGGGTATGTGTTCCCCTGCTTCCCCCCCCCCCAGAAAAAAAGCACTGAATTTGCTTATAGATACCGTAAAAGAAGAACCTCTGGGCAGGGAGTTCCAATCAGGTGCAAGGAAAGATCCCCATAGATCCCATTGCAGTAATCCAGTCTTGATGAAGTAACCAAGAGACGTCTCGGTGGTGGTGCTCCCAGGCAACTTTGGAACTCCCTGCCTAGAGAAGCCAGGCTTCTGCTAGCAGGTGAAATCGGCTTTATTCCGACTGGTCTTTGGGAACGGGCTGTGTTTCAATTGATTTGAGTTTCATTTTGTTTTAATTTTATTACACATTTTAACTATTCTCCTTTATAGTTTTGTATCTTACCTGTTTGGGGGAAAGGCAGGATATAAATAAACAGAAACAATAACAATAACAATAATGGCCATGCTTTCCCAGGTCAGCAATGGCTGTAGCTTTTGCACCAATTGCAGCAGGTAACTTTCATCGGCGATCTTCCTCTATCTCTCTCTCGCACCCAGGATTCTCCGCTGTGGAGCCCGGCAGGCCGGGGGTCTCTGAGGCTGATGGGGAGCCCACGGTGCCCCCCACCCCTGATGAGCCAGAGCGTGAGGCCCACTTTGTCACCACGGCGCCCACCCTGAAGCTCCTCAACCATCACCCTCTCCTGGACGACTTTCTCCACGAGCCCCTCCTCAAGAAAGATTACCTCCAGCAGATTCCCTTCCTGGCTGCCGGCCTCGTGGGTCCTGGGCCCGTCCTCCCGGACGCCGACCTCGGCCCGGCCCCCACAAGCAACCTGGCTGACCAAGACGGCCGCCCCGCTCTCTCCCACGCCGCCACCGCGCCACCCATGACCACGGCGTCCCCCACGACCCTGGCGGGCGGGAAGGCCGAAGGGAAGGACGTGGAGAGGACCCCCGAGATGGCCAAGCCAGCCTTCACCACAGACCTCCTGACCACAGCCATGGGGCGGCTGGTGCCGTGGGCCAAATCTGGCCCGCCCAGCGACCGCACGCAGCCGCCGGTCACCCCTGTGCTGGGTTTCCAGACCGATCTCGGTGCCTCGGGCCCAGCCACCACCGACGCGTTTTCCGGTGGCACCCCGGGCACGGCAGCTGCCCCCACCGCACAACCAGAAGCGACCACGCCCAGGAGGGTGTCCGGCAAGGAGGAGGAGACAGCCACCAGCACCATCAAGACCACCACCGTCTTCACGTCCATCCTGGGTGCAGGTGGGTGACGCAGGTGGGGTGAAGCAGTGGAGGAGAGGAATCAAAGAGGGCAAGGGTCACGGACTGGTTGGTCGCAGAGGAATGGCGGGAGGTACCGTAATAGCTGGGAAACCCCAAGGGAAGACCCTCCGAGCGACCCTACTTTTCAGGGACATCCCTGATTTAGAAAAGCCATCCCGGTTTCTGATTTGATCCTGGAATGTCCTGCTTTTCCTTAAAGGTAAAGGGACCCCTGACCATTAAGGTCCAGTCGTGACCGACTCTGGGGTTGCGCGCTCATCTCGCATTATTGGCCGAGGGAGCCGGCGTATAGCTTCCAGGTCATGTGGCCAGCATGACAAAGCCGCTTCTGGCAAACCAGAGCAGCACATGGAAACGCCGTTTACCTTCCCGCTGTAGCGGTTTCTATTTATCTACTTGCGTTTTGACGTGCTTTCAAACTGCTAGGTTGGCAGGAGCTGGGACCGAGCAACGGGAGCTCACCCCGTCACAGGGATTCGAACCACCGACCTTCTGATCAGCAAGCCCTAGGCTCAGTGGTTTAACCACAGCGCCACCTGGGTCCCTGCTTTTCCTTAGGACGTCCCTATTTTCATTGGAGAAATGTTGTAGTTATTCGACTCCTGAGCTGTCTGAAAGCAATCCTGTACAGTCAAACCTCAGCTCCTGAATGGCTCCGTTTTTGAACGATTCACCTCCCGGATGCCAAAAATGTAAATGCTCCAGTTTTCAAAGGTTTTTTTGGAAGTTGAACATCCAATGCGGCTTCCGCTGAGTGCAAGAAGCTCTTGCAACCAACCGGAAGCCGCGATTTGGTTGTCGAATGTTTCGGAAGCCGAACGGGCTTCTGGAACGGATTACATTTGACAACCGAGGTTTGATTGTATAGGGAAGGTTTTTTAATGTTTAATGTTTTATATATACGGTGTATATATATGTTGGAAGCTGCTCATAGTGGCTGGGGAAACCCAGTCAGATGTTGGGGGTATAAATAGTAAAATTATCATTATGAAAGGGGACGTCCCTATTTACATTAGGAAAATGTTGGAGGGTGTGCAAGAGAACCTCCAGGAGTTCAGAGCCCAGGGAATGGTGGTGCGACAATAATGAGTGGTCTGCGGGAGAAGATGTTGGAAGCTGAAGAGCAGGGTCCCCAAACTAGGGGCCGGGGGCCGGATGCGGCCCAATCACCTTCTAAATCCGGCCCGCGGACGGTCCAGAAATCAGCATGTTTTTACATGAGTAGAATGTGTCCTTTTATTTAAAATGCATCTCTGGGTTATTTGTGGGGCATAGGAATTTGTTATTTTTTTCCCCAAAATATAGTCCGGCCCCCCACAAGGTCTGAGGGACAGTGGACCGGCCCCCTGCTGAAAAAGTTTGCTGACCCCTGCTGAAGAGGGAACAGGACTCTGTGAGCTGGTGCCAGGCTTGGAGTCAGCCATAGGCAGCAACTAAACAATAACTCACCCAAGGCCAGTTAATTCTTTATTCGAGGAAGCAAGCCACAGCTCAGGCCTAGTGGTCTCAGCAACTCTTTCTGGGAGGTCTCGCCAAAATGACGTAGTTGCGAGGACGGAAGGCCCTGCTGGCCCATGAGGATGCCTCCTCTCCAGGGTCTTTCCCACGTAGTCTGCACACAAGCACCCTCTGCTCTGTCCATTTCATTTCTCTGCAAGTTCTCGGAGACCAGGGAGGGAGCTGGTTGTAGCAGGAGGCAGAGACTCCCTGGATTTTTCAGCAGCCAGCCTCCCCTCTGCCTCTTGACCAACCTCCTCTCCAGCCTCTGATTCTGAACTGCTCTCTGCCACAGCCTCTTCCTGCTCACCAAACCCTGTCACCTCTCCTGCTGCTGACATTTCCTGCTCCCAGTCTTCTCCCTCTGACCACTCGTTGTCATCCCACCACCGTTCCCCTGGCTCTGAGCCATCATCATCATCATCATCATCATCATCATCATCATCATCATTTATTATTTTTACCCCTTCCATCTTCCATCAAAAGATTAAAAATACATTAAAGCATCAGTCATTGAAAACTTCCCCAAACAGGGCTGCCTTCAGATGTCTTCTAAATGTCATAGAGTTCTTTATTTCCTTGACATCTGATGGGGAGGGCGTTCCACAGGGCGGGCGCCACCACCGAGAAGGCCCTCTGCCTGGTTCCCTGTAACTTGGCTTCTCGCATTGAAGGAACCCCAGAAGGCCCTTGGAACTGGACCTCAGTGTCTGGACAGAACGATGGGGGTGGAGATGCTCCTTCAGGTATACTGGACCAAGGCCGTTTAGGGCCGTTCTTCCCCTGGGGGTTCCCCGGCTGGTGACTTCCACCACCCCTCTTGCATCCAGCCAGGCCATGACAACTAGGAGAGCCGGTGGCAGAGATAAGTCCAGAATCAGAGGCAGAAGTTGAAGCAGGAGGAAGGCCAAGGGGCAGAGATGGGTCAGGCTTGTGAAGAGGCACAGGTGTCTCCCCCTCCTGCTGTGACAAGATCCTCTCCCCTTTGGCCTCGCAGAACCAGAAGAGGCATGAAAAGGGGGGTAGAAGGGTTTGGCTTCACGCAGACCCCATCTCTGTGCTCATTAGGCTTGCACTCTTGAGCAGATCCTGTTTCTTCTCATAAAGGGTTAATTTCACTTACTCCGTGTGATTTATTGCTGACTCGCTCCTAACAATAAGTGTCACAAATAAGTAGGTTGGGGCAGAAGAAAATGAGGGAGGGAGGGAGAGGCTGACCCAAGGACACCCACTGAGCTTCATGGCCAAGCAGAGATCCAAACTCTGGTCTACCTGGTCTAGATGTTGCCAGACACACACACCCCAACTCCCAGGAAGCAGCGTGGCCAATGGGGAGAGGTGATGGGGCTGCAAATGTTCCCCCATCCTTGACCTGAGATATCCCCAGCGGATGGATGCAGTCGGAGAGGCCGGGTCGCTCAGATCTACGATGTTGGCAGGCGTTAGATCTGAGCCGTCGGGAGCTGAGCTACCTAAATCTTAAAAGTGCTTGGCTTTGACCCAGCCACCCCAGGTCTCCGGAAGAAGGCTGTTTTGTCAGGGAAACCGTTTAGGGAACAACAATGGAATTAATTATGGATTGGAGTGTAGGAAATAGCCGGAAGGCAGGGCTTGGGTTTCTCGTTTTTTCTTTCTGTAATGAAAGGAGCAGGGAGAGATGGACGTTAAAAGGGGCCTGCCCTGCTTGGAGCTGGGCCAGGAAGGTTTCCGGATTCTGCACTCATAGAATCATAGAATCATAGAGTTGGAAGAGACCACGAGGGCCATCCAGTCCAACCCTCTGCCAAGCTCAGACCCGAAACACACACACACACACACACACAAAACTTATTACAGAAAAGTTATCATCCACAACTGGAAAATCAGGACGGAATGCTGCTCAGTGGTTAGAGCATCTATCTTGCAAAAGATCATCCCGGGTCTCCTGCCTGAAACCCTGGAGAACCACTGCTGCCAGTCAGTGTAGACAACTGAGCCAGATGAAACAATGGTTTGATCTAGTTTATGGCAGCTTCCTGTGCTCCTTGTGTGCAGCCCTTAATTCAGAAGCCTGAGGACTGGAATCTTGTTTTTACCTTTGGAGGGAGGAGCTGGAGCGGATTGGTAGAGCGGCTGCTTCACATGCAGAAGGTCCCAGATTCAGTCTCCACGCAGGGCTGGGATAAGACCCCTCTGCCTTGAAACGCTGGAGATAGCTGCTGCCGGTCAGTGTGGACAATACTGATCTCGGTGGGCCAGTGGTCTGACTCAGTATTAAGGCAGATTATGCAACACCCTAGATTAGCATCTCCAGTTAAAACGATCAGGTCACAAGGGATGGGAAAGAGTCTTCCTGAGACCCTGGAGAGCTGCTGCCAGTCGGTGTGGGCAATGCTGAGCTCAATGGACCAGTGGGACTGAAGCAGGTGCCTGTTTATGTTGAGGAGGGGGGCACCATTTTGCCCCCACCTCAGATGATCCAGGGGGTGGAGCAACTGCCGTATGAAAAAAAAGCTTGCAACATTTTATGGACCAACGATAAAACCAAGCTCTGGAAGATTGACTCCTTAATGTAGCACAGAGTTGGACTGTGGAACTCCCTGCCACAGGAGGCAGTGTTGGTCGCCAACCTAGATAGCTTCAAAAGAGGATGAGACGAGTTTCTGGAGGAGGAGGAGGGAAGGGCTATGAAGGGCTACTAGCCAGGATGGCTAAGCTCTGGCTCCACAATCGGAGGCAGCGATCCTTCTGAATACCCATTTGCTAGAAACCACAGGAGGGGAGAGTTTCTCTTGCACCCAGGTCCTGCTTGAGGGCAGCTGGTTGGCACTGGCTGGATCCAGCAGGCTCTTCTGAAGGTCTTATGCCCCCATCCAGGGCAGGAGAAGGCTTTTGAGGTTGGCTGTGATCAGAGGAAAGTGGAGCTTAGAAGTGCTCCCTCCTTCATCTAATTAATATTTTGTCCTCTTTGTCCATAGGTCCTTGCAGCTGGAACCTCACTGGCCCCAAAGGTTCGCTGGCCTCTCCCCTCCCCTCTGGCATCCCGTACGAAGGGGGGACCCTCGACTGCACCTACACCATCTCTGTGTACCCTGGTTATGGCGTCGAGATCCGGGTGAGTAGTTGAACCCAGCCTGGTAGCTGTCATGGCCTGGCTGGATGCAGAGGAATGGTGAGAGGCAGCAGCCGGGGAACCCCCAAGGGGAGAAGGCTCAGGGCCAGAGGAGGGGTGGCGGGATGACGATGAGTGGTCAGAGGGAGAAGAGGGAGTGGACTGCGAAGAGGAGGTGTTGAAAGCTAAAGAGGCAACAGGGTTTGGTGAGCAGGAAGAGCTGGGGCAGAGAGCAGTGCAGAATCAGAGGCAGAAGCGGAGGCTGGAGGGGAGGGGAGCCAAGAGGCAGAGTGGAGGCTGGGTGATGAAGAAACTAGGGGTCTCCCCCTCCTACAGTGACAAGCTTCCCTCTTCGCTGGTCTCCCAGGACCAGAAGAGGTGTGAAGAGGGAGGAGCATGTAGGCATAGTCTCAGACTGCTTGGGAAGGACCCGGTGGAGCGAAAGACTTCAGGAACTGTGGGAAGAAGGGGGCCTTCAGACCCCAAAACTGCCTCATCCGGACAAGATTTACTGGGATGAGTTGTCATGCTTGTTTCTTTGAATGAAGAGTCAACTTCAGTGATGCCGTGTGAATTACACCCGCTCCTGGCTGAAACTTTGGTCTGCAAAGAACCCTTTAGGAGAAACTGGTCCTCAAGACCCAGGACAAAATTTTGGATGGATTTGGAGGGTGTGTTTGAATACTTTTAGATTCTCCAGCAAGGATGGGGGACATTTTGTATCCAGGGGGCCGCATTCCCTTCTAGGGGGCCACATGCCCACCGCAGGTGGGAATAGGAGCAGCGAATGTAAATTTTGCCTCTACACAAGGGAAATAATAGTACCACTGTATTCTGCTCTGGTCAGACCTCACCTGGAGTACTGTGTCCAGTTCTGTTCACCACAGTTCAAGAAGGATACGGACAAGCTGGAACGTGTCCAGAAGAGGGCAACCAAAATGGTCAAAGGCCTGGAAACGATGCCTTATGAGGAACGGCTTAGGGAGCCGGGTATGTTTAGCCCGGAGAAGAGAAGGTTAAGGGGTGATATGATAGCCATGTTCAAATATATAAAAGGATGTCATATGGAGGAGGGAGAAAGGTTGTTTTCTGCTGCTCCAGAGAAGCGGACACGGAGCAATGGATTCAAACTACAAGAAAGAAGATTCCACCTAAACATTAGGAAGAACTTCCTGACAGTAAGAGCTGTTCGGCAGTGGAATTTGCTACCAAGGAGTGTGGTGGAGTCTCCTTCTTTGGAGGTCTTTAAGCTGAGGCTTGACAGGCATATGCCAAGAATGCTTCTATACAAACCAGCCTCTATCCGGGCAAGCAAAGAGGCGGGTATAGCAGGGGGTGGACCAGAATACCCGTGGGTTCCCTTGCAGCTCTACCAGCCTATGATTCCTTGAGCCCCACATTTTTATCATCCATAAGAGAGCCTCGGCCCCTTTTCTGGGGTGGGGGAAGTAAAGACGTAGGAGGCAGGCAGACAGAGGGGCTCCTCTGCTCGCCTGCAGGGTTAAGCGAGGGGAGGGACACGGATGGGGGGACGGCGACACGACACGGGACCCAGTCTGCATTTTAATGCCACGCTACAAATACAGACATCTTGTCTCAGGGATTCAGCCAGCCGTGCCAGACCCCGAAAGGCAACAGCAGCAAATGTCAAATCGATAGACGTGGCATTTGGCCGACATTTCGACAATACCTCCTTTCTCCCTCCGCGTCTCGTCCCCTGGGGCTTCATTAGGCCCACGCGGAAGGAGGTTTTGCGGGCAGACGTGCCGGCGGGGGGCCCTGCGGCCATGATACTGCCTCCGGCCCGGACTGGGGGGCTCTCCCCAGTGTAGCATTAGCTGGTGGGGAAGGCAGGGGGGTGTCGTGAGCATCTTCAGCAAGATGTAAAAAAGACTCCTGAAATTCCCAGGGGGGGGGGAGAGCTATCTGTGAAATTGGGACTCTGGGAGATTTCATTTTTTTTCTCTTTTTCTTCCCTGGCAGCTAAATTATCAACTCCTATGAAACGCTGCCCTTACACACACACCCCTTGAGCCATTCTGGGGAACGGAACTGTCTTGCCGTGTAGGCAGCGAAATCTGCACCCAGGACCTGGGCCTGGTGAGGGAGGGGGACCCTTGTGGTGGGTTGCTTAAAAAGCAGTGCTATCCAGGGACAGGCGAATTGGTCAATTTCAGTTTCTTGGGAAACTGAATATATATATTCGGTTCTCCACATCTTCCCATCAGTTTGCGAACTTTTTTCGAAAAAAGGTTTTTGAAATTAATCGTCATTTTGGTGTTAATTTCTCCTGGGAGACCAGAACTCAGACCCTCCCACTCAGCCATGAAGCTTCCTTTAGGCCCATTGCTGCCTCTCAGCCTAACCTACCTCACAGCATTGTTGCGAGGAGAGGGAGAGCTCCTTCGAGGAAAAGGTGAGATACAAAAGCAAAGAAGAAGAGGAGGAGGAGGAGGAGGAGGAGGAAGAAGAAGAAGAAGAAGAAGAAGAAGAAGAAGAAGAAGAAGAAGAAGAAGAAGAAGAAGAAGAAGAAGAAGAAGAAGAAGAAGAAGAAGAAGAAGAAGTAGTCCAGGGCTCTAATCACCTCACTTCACCACTCCAAATTCCTTTTTGCTCAATCTGCCTCACAGATCCTGCATTCAGCCGGGGTGGGCTAGAGGACCTCTAGGTTCCTCCTGATTCTACACTTCTTTCCTTTGTGTGTGACCGACTGCCCTCTCCACATCCAAGCTGTGCCTCACCAGGGCCTTTCTCCTCGTGTTCCTGTTTCTCTCCTCCCATAAATCACTCCGCATCCTGCTAAACCTCACGGAGAGGGAGATTCCCGTCCCGCCGCAGCCAAGCCGGCACTTACAATCTGCTTCCCCGTTCTCCGTCTCGGCACACTTGCTCTTCTGCCGATCCATCTTGGGCACCTTTGGTGTAATTAGTGCAAGGAGGCTCCTGACTTTGGCCGTTTATCACCGAGCAGCTCCGTTTAATTACTGTAATTAATATACAATCACCACTTTAATGAGAGATGGCAAGAGTGACTCGTTTATCAAGATAAGTTATGCAGCCGTCGCCACCGGAGGACGTGGCAGCAACCGGGAACAATATGCTTTGCGTGCAAAAGGCCTTGGGTTCAACTCTGGCCCCATCTCGGAAATATTACCCGTCTGAAATCCTGGGGAGCTGCTGCCAGTCAGTGTAGGGAGTATCGAGTGTTAGATGGACCATGGGTCTCAGTCAGTAGAAGGCAGCTTCCTATATTGCTAGTTAAAACATTTCTTTTTAAAAAAAAAATCATGAGGACTAGGCTCTTTCTTTTCATGAGAAGAAAGTTCAGTGCTTTGCATGCAGAAGGTCCCAGGATCAATCTCTCATGGCTTATCCAGGTTGGGTGGGAAGGATTCAGGACACAAGAAGAGAACAGCCTGTAGTTAAACTGTGGAACTCATGTCCACAAGCAGATGTGGAACTCATGTCCACTTGTGATTCCCAGCAACTGCTATTCAGACGCATTTACTGCTCAGTGGATATTCAAGTTCCCAGTTTTGGCTTTGTTCACCTGTTTTTTGTGCAGTGGAACTTCGGTTTCCGAATGTAATCCATTCCGGAAGTTCGCTCGACTTCTGAAATGTTTGAAAACCGAGGATCAAAGGGCTGTCAACAGGTTCAATGGGGGAAATTGAGAAACGCGCCTTGGAAGCCCTTCGATTTCCGAGGCACGTTCGAAAACGGAAGCATTCACTTCCGGGTTTCCATCATTCGGCTTCCGAAATATTCGGCGGCCGAGAGATGCGCAAAAACCGAGATTTGACTGTACCACTGGTGGGACTCCTGTAGAAAGAGCCGATCGACAGTGGAAGGTGGTGGATTCTCCATCCTTGGAGGTTTTCAAGCAGAGGTTGTCTGCAATCCCTGCGGGTTGGACTAGATGACCCACGGGAGCCCTTCCAACTCTGTGATTCTGTGATGGCCTTAAAGGTGGCTTAGCCTGTGGTAGACCATCCCCATCTCACGTCCCGGTGAACGCAGCTGGGTGAGTCCCTCTTCCTCCCTCTCTGCAGGTCCAGAACATCAGCCTTGCAGAAGGAGAGACCGTCACCGTGGAGACGCTGGGGGGCGTAGAGCCCGTTGCCCTGGCCAACGAGTCGTTCCTGATGCGCGGGCAGGTGATCCGCGGCCCGACCAATCAGGTCGTGGTGCGCTTCCAGAGCCCATCTCCCGCCAACCCAGGGAGCTTTCATTTCCGGTTCGAAGGTGAGAGCGCAGGTCCCCCACCTACCACTAGGGGGGGACATGCAGCTGCTTTTTTCTTAACCAGTGGTTCCCATAATTTTTTGTACGCATTGTCCCTCTCACTTTCCCCTCTGGCCCCCCGGCCACCCCTGACATGTGCCCCCACCCTCTCCGGAAGGTTTCCCCAGAAATGAATGCGGGGAAAACTTTCCCCGGCCTTGTGTGGTTAAAGTGTTGGACTAGGACCTGGGAGGGCAGGGTTCAAGTCCCGACTCGGCCATGAAGCTCGACGGCAGGCCAGTCACTAACCTACCTCGCAGGGTTGTTGTGGGGATGAAATCGAGAGGAGGTGAGCCACATGTGCCACCCTGAGCTCCTTGGAA
Source organism: Zootoca vivipara (assembly GCF_965207765.1). Lineage (NCBI taxonomy): Eukaryota > Metazoa > Chordata > Lepidosauria > Squamata > Lacertidae > Zootoca > Zootoca vivipara. Next base: position 45,342,358 of record NC_142597.1, read on the forward strand.
GAAAAGGTGGCGCACAAAGGTAATAAATAAATTTCAATGGAGCCTCCATTCCGAGAGGCAGTCTACCTCCCTGAGCAGCAAATGCTGGGAACGAGAAGCAGGAAAGGGTGTTGTTTTTATGTGCAGCCCAAAAATATATGCATCAGGATTCTTGGAGTGCTCTTTCTTGCTGCCACCCCCCCCCTTTGTTGGCAGATGCAGGCGAAGAAATTCGGGGAGCCTTCTGCTCCCACCCGATGCCTGCGGTGTATCTGCAGGCTGTTCCACCAGCCCGCCCACGCCACCAGCCCGTGGCAGCGCCAGGATCCCCTCCCCCCCCCCACAGCTGCAGCGCAATTAGCTAATTGGGAGCACACTAATCGCTGTCGGAGCTAATCGCCGATGCTGGCAGGTTACAGCGGGCACCCACCAAAGACTCGCTTAATGGGGAGATAATTGGTCCCAGCAATTAACGTAATTTGCGCGGAGCACCGGGGGGGGGAGGGGGGCTGGCATTGAGAGAAAGATATATCTACCTGTTTCCCAGTCCCGCCAATGTTGACACACCCTGTCACAACCGCCAAAGCCCCCAGCAAACACACAACCCCCTTTCTCGCAACTGGCATCAGAGGCGGAGTTCGGGGAGAGCGACCGGTTCAGCTGCAATAGGTGCAGAGCCTCGGGGTGATGTCACTGTGATGTCGGACAGAAGGGGATTGGTGGCCGGCAGCCGTATTTTGATGTCCCCCAGGGGTGAAATTTGACATTTGAGACCCCACGGCCCGCCCCCACTGCTATCGATCCCTGCCTGTGCCCTTTCTTCCGGAACATGTGGCCAGTGGAATCTGTTAGGAGTATTTGGTATGCCCCGCGGAGGACCTTAAGGTCCACAAACAACAATATTCTGGAGATCCCGAGCCATAAGGTGGCTAGATTGGCCTCTACTAGGGCCAGGGCCTTTTCAGTATTGGCCCCAACTTGGTGGAACGCTCTTTCACAGGAGACCAGGGCCCTGCGGGATTTGTCATCTTTCCGCAGGGCCAGCAAGACAGAGCTGTTCTGCCTGGCCTTTAGGCTGGACTTAGTCTGACCCCTGTGTTTTCCTCCCTCATGGCTTGGATTGATGGACTACTTAAAACGAGGCTGCATTTTAAAATTTAATATTGTATTTTAATTAATTGCTTTTTATGTTTTATTGTAATTTTATTGGTGTTAGCCGCCCTGAGCCCAGTTTTGACTGGGGAGGGCGGGGTATAAATAAAATTTTATTATTATTATTATTATTATTATTATTATTATTATTATTATTATTTGCACCTTCTAATACCTTGGGCCTGTTCCCTTCTCTCTGCCAACCCTACCTCACAGGGTGGTTGTGAAGATAAAAGGGGGGGGGAATAGATGAGGACAGTGTGCTCCTTAGATGAAAGATGGGATATCGGTGTAATAAATAAGTGAAATAAATAACTACAACCAGCACGCAGCCTAGAACCCCATTCGTCATGTTCAGAAACAAAATCAATCCCAGATAGGGCCGTGTTCATGCGTTTATTTCCTTTGTGCTATTACACATAGCTTTGCATTTAAATCTCTATTAAATCACTTTGAATTTAGAAATAAATATTTAAAGCCTTAAAAAAAAGACGTATAAATATAATAGGACGTTCCTTTAACAACCCCCCCTCCCAATACACATAGATTTATATTTAAATCTGTAGCAGCAAATTACTTTAAGTAGTTAAATATTTAAAGCCTTTACCCCCAAAATCTATCTATCTATATATATATATATATATATATATATATATATATATATATAATAGAATTCTGTTCCTTTAATCCCGTGCGCCAATCTGTAGCAAATCGCTTTTAAGTAGATAAAGAAATAAACATCTAAAAATGCTTTTCTAAATAGCTGTATGAATGGAATGGGTCACGTGCAATGCCACCCTTACTCAGAGAAGACCCATTGAAGTGAATGGACGCTAGTAGTTTGGATCTATGAATCTCAATGGGCCTGTTGTGAGGAGGACTTAGTTGAGAGACCACCCAGTATTATATATATATATTTATTGTTTATTCTCTGGGCATAAAAAAGGTGTCAGACTAATTCCAGATTAAACTTTGGCTCCATTTGGCTAGCAGTGAAAAACTGGGTCTTTTTACAATTGATCTCTTTTCCCCTGACTTCTACCTCTTAATTTCAATTTCACTTTAAGGATTTCCCCGCGCACACAACATAATTTCATTTTATGTTTTGAAACGGTCTAGTATTTTGAGAGTTATTGTCATGACGTATTGATTTTGCATTTGTTCACCCCAATCATAGAATCACAGAGTTGGGAGGTACCCCCAAAGGCCATCCAGTCCAACCCCCTGCAATGCAGGAAATCCAACTAAAGGATTCCTGCCAGGTAGCTGTCCCACCTCTGCTTAAAAACCTCCAAGAAAGGAGAGTCTGCCACCTCCCGAGGTGGTGTGCGTGAGAGCTATTTTAGGCACACAATATTTATATGAATAGCGTTGCATAGTGGTTAGAACTGGGGACCTGGAGGAGGCCAGGGTTCAAATCCCCACTCAGCCAGGAAGCTCCCTGGGTGTGACTCTGGGGCCCAGCCATTGAACTCGCATCTGAACCTTCCTTGCAGGGTTGTTAAGGGGATGAACTGGGGAGGGGAGAACCACCTCAGGTTCCTTGGGGAAGGTGGTATATAAATGTAATAAATTATTATTAATAATAACAAATACAAGGTGAGTTAATAAATAAACGACATCACACCTTGAACTCAGCAAGGAACAATTTGAATGTGCTACAAACATGCAACACCAGAGGGCGCCAGAGAGCAGGAAATATTTAACCACAATTTTACATAGTGCCTCCCCCCCCCCGGTTTGTTATAATCTAATTTCTGACTTATTTATAGCGTGTTTCCCCCCCTGCGTGCGGACCCACCCCTTGTCAAATCTGATTCTCTTTCAGTGGGGAATTTGTAGCAAATTCACCGCAATCTGCTCCCTGTGACGCCGTACCCGCCATACATTTAAATCAGAGCCCAGGAATCCTGGGAACTGTAGTTTCCCTTCTCGCAGCGCTACATTTCCTAGCTCCCTTAGCAAACTCTAGTTCCCAGGATCCTTTGGGGAATGTGTGTGTGTGTGTTAAATGGGTTTTAAATGTACAGGGCCCAACTCTCCCCGTCTCTTTTTCCTTCCCCAGCCTACCTGCTCAGCTGTGCGTTCCCCACACGCCCACCCTACGGGGAGGTCTCTGTCACCAGCGTCCACCCGGGTGGCCACGCCTGCTTCTCCTGCGCCACCGGCTACCAGCTCCAGGGCCAGCAATGCCTCACCTGCCTCAACGCCACCCACCCCTTCTGGAGCGCCCGGGAGCCCACCTGCGTCGGTGAGCAAGGAAGGGGGGGAGCAGTTTGAGGGTTTGGGAACGTGCAGGGCATTTGACCCCAGCAGGCTTCTCCGGCCGACCTCTCCCTACCATTGGGTAAATGGAGGCAGCCGCCGCAGGCGACTCAGAACCCTTCAAGTCCCTCTAGCTCAGGGCTGCCTCCGCTGGTTAATTTCAATATTGCAGTTTTGACATACTTGTCCTGCGACCCTGCAGTGTAGGACGGGTAAGGAATGTTGATGGCGGTGAATAAATAAATTGATGTTGTTGAAGAGGGCGGGGGGGGGGGAGCCCTTCTTGTCACCCCACTGACACGTCGCTTCTCGCCGCAGCATCTTGCGGCGGGGTGATCCGGAACGCCACGACCGGGCGCATCGTCTCGCCGGGCTACCCTGCCAACTACAGCAACAACCTGACCTGCCATTGGCTGCTGGAGGCTCCCCAAGGACAGCGGCTGCACCTCCATTTTGAGAAGGTCTCCTTGGCCGAGGATGACGACAGGTTGGCAAGAGAGAGACCTTGAGTTTTCGGGGCGACGGGGTCATGGGGCAGTTGGATCAATGACTTGGATGATGGGCTTGAGGGCATCCTGAACAAGTTTGCCGATGACACCAAATGGGGAGGGGTGGCTAATACCCCAGAGGACAGGATCACACTTCAGAATGACCTTAACAGATTAGACAACTGGGCCAAAGCAAACAAGATGAATTTTAACAAGGAGAAATGTAAAGTACTACACTTGGGCAAATAAAAATGAAAGGCACAAATACAGGATGGGAGACACCTGGCTTGAGAGCAGTACATGTGAAAAGGATCTAGGAGTCTTGGTAGACCACAAACTTGACATGAGTCAACAGTGTGATGTAGCAGCTAAAAAAGCCAATGCAATTCTGGGCTGCATCAATAGGATTATAGCATCTAGATCAAGGGAAGTAATACGGTAGTACCACTGTATTCTGCTATGGTCAGACCTCACCTGGAATACTGTGTCCAGTTCTGGGCACCACAGTTCAAGAAGGATACTGACAAGCTGGAACGTGTCCAGAAGAGGGCAACCAAAATGGTCAAAGGCCTGGATACAATGCCTTATGAGGAACGGCTTAGGGAGCTGGGTATGTTTAGCCTGGAGAAGAGAAGGTTAAGGGGTGATATGATAGCCATGTTCAAATATATAAAAGGATGTCATATAGAGGAGGGAGAAAGGTTGTTTTCTGCTGCTCCAGAGAAGCGGACAGGGAGCAATGGATCCAAACCACAAGAAAGAAGATTCCACCTAAACATTAGGAAGAACTTCCTGACAGTAAGAGCTGTTCGGCAGTGGAATTTGCTGCCAAGAAGTGTGGTGGCGTCTCCTTCTTTGGACGTCTTTAAGCAGAGGCTTGACAGGCATATGTCAGGAATGCTTTGATGGTGTTTCCTGCTTGGCAGGGGGTTGGACTGGATGGCCCTTGTGGTCTCTTCCAACTCTATGATTCTATGTTCCTAAGACTTCCAGGTTGATCTCATGCTGACTCCCCGTTCCTGCCCCTGGGTGGGATTATAGAATCATAAATTGTAGAATAGAAAAAGGCCCCCAAGGATCATATAGCCCCGTGGTTCCCAACATGGGGCACACGCCCCACAGGGGGGGGGCAATTTGATTTTTAAGGGGGGCAATTTGAGAACGAGTTATTAACAGTGAATGGCTTTGTAGGCTTCCTCCACATGAATAGGAGTTCACTTTTTGAATAATAAGAAGTATATGTCGGGGGGGGATCAGGATTTTAGAGATGCTTAGGTGGGGCATGGCCAAAAAAAAAAAGGTTGGGAACCACTGATCTAGCCCAACCTCCTGCGAATTCAGGAATCACACCTAAAGAATCGCTGGTAGGGGACCATCTTATCTCTGTTTAAAAACCTCAAATGAAAAATAGAACTGTAGAATGGACAAGGGTGCCACAAATAAGTGGATTTTGGGCAGCAGGACAGCCGCAGTTGAGCAGAACGAAATGTGAGAGGGGGGGGAACGGGACAAATTGAATTTTGGCCTGAATTTTGAAAGTCCGAAGTCTGCCCTTGCCTCAAGGGTCATCTAGTCCCCTCAGACGGTTCTTCCCATCAGACGGTTCTTCCAAAGGTTTAGTCCAGGCACCCCCAAACTTGGCCCTCCAGATGTTTTGGGACTACAATTCCCATCATCCCTAACCACTGGTCCTGTTAGCTAGGGATGATGGGAGTTGTAGTCCCAAAACAGCTGGAGGGCCGAGTTTGGGGATGCCTGGTTTAGTCAGTCTTTGCTCATTAAACTTTGCCATTCTTACCTTTTTTTTTAAAAAAAAAAAAGTGTGCTGGGATTAAGCCACTTCCGTCCCCCCTCCCAGGCTAATAATCCGGAACGGGAACGACATTGAGGCTCCGCCCGTGTACGACTCGTACGAAGTGGAATACCTGCCCATCGAGGGTCTGGTCAGCAGCGCGAGGGGCTTCTTCATTGAGCTGACCACCGACAGCAGCGGGGTGGCAGCCGGCATGGCCCTGCGCTACGAGGGTGAGTGGGCAGAGGGCACCCGGGGCAATGCGCTGGGCTTGTTCCTTTAGGACAGCTACTCCCAAACTTTTAGGGAGCCCCTGGGTTCCATAAACTCACCCCAGTGCCCCCACCCTATTAAAAAAATGCATTATTCAGAATAGTGATTTGCATCTCGCTAAGGAAGATAATAGAGTAAATTCAAAACAGTATTAAAAAAATTGAAGAAGTGTGCATGCACACGAAAGCTCATACCAAAATAAAAACTTAGTTGGTCTTTAAGGTGCTGCTGGAATGAATTTTTTTATTTTGTTTCGACTACGTCAGACCAACACGGCTACCTACCTGTAACTATTCAAAACAGTAGCAATTAATTGCACCATTATTTCAAATCCAGTTAAAGCTATTTAGTTTAATTAACTTGAGCCCATGATATCAGGTGGTGGTTCTTTGCACCTCCAGTGCCCCCCCTTACTGCCCCCTTGCCTCTTAGTGCCCCTGTAAGGGAATCCTACTGCCCCCAGGGGGCGCTACCACCCACTTTGGGAACACCGCTTTCGGTTGCCATACTTTTGGGGGGTGAATGCCATGGGCACCGACATTTCCAGCCGGTCCCCTTTTCTCCCTGCCCACAAGAGGCAGAAAGCAAGAGAGGGCACGCAGCCCCTTCGCTTCCCCAAGGGATTTGGGTAGAAATCAGTTGTGGTAGAATTAATCGTAGCCTAGAAGGGCTAAAAGGGGAAGTGGCCAAAAAGAGCCGCTCTTTCCCACTTCCTCCTTCAGCTCTATATGCTTTTCAGGGGAGGGGAAAGGCAACCCCTCTCAGCGCCTCGTGGCGAAAGGGGCAGCGAGTGGGAGGGGACGCTCGGAGGATTTGTGGGACCCTGCAGAAGACCTCAAGGGTGCCCATTTGGCTGCGGTCATCAAGCTAGTGAGCCCTGCCTTAAGAGACCCCGGAACACTCTTGACCAGGCATGGCCAAACTTAGCCCTCCAGATGTTTTGGGACTACAACTCCCATCATCCCTAGCTAACAGGACCAGTGGTCGGGGATGATGGGAATTGTAGTCCCAAAACATCTGGAGGGCCGAGTTTGGCCATGCCTTCTCTTGACCGTGCCACCAGCTCTCCGACTGATGCTCTCCCTCCCGCTCTGCCCCTTGCCAGCCTTTGAACCCGGTCACTGCTATGAGCCATTCGTCAAGTACGGGAACTTCACCACCAGCGACGTGACGTACGCCGTGGGCACCACTGTGGAGTTTGCCTGCGAGGCAGGATACACCCTGGAGCAAGGCTCCGTCATCATCGAGTGCGTGGATCCCACCAACCCCCAGTGGAACGAGACAGAGCCGGCCTGCCGAGGTGGGTGCCTCGTTGGAAAGCTTTGGCTGGCTTCCGAGGGCCGCATTGGCCGGCTTCTGGGGGCCACAGGCCATTCGTGGGTGGACCCAGAGGATGGAGGATAAATAGCATGGAAACTAGCCTACCATACAAAAGTAAATACAGGCGTACCTTGGAAGTTGGACAGAATCTGTTCCGGAAGTCCGTTCAACTTCCAAAATGTTCGGAAACCAAAGCGTGGCTTCCGATTGGCTGCAGGAAGTCCCTGCAGCCAATCGGAAGCCGTGGAAGCCCCGTTGGACATTCGAGTTCCAGAGAACGTTTGCAAACAGGAACAACCACTTCCGGGTTTGTTGCATATGAGAGCCAGAACGTCCGAGTACCAAGGCATTCGGGATCCAAGGCACGACTGTATTTCCTCTCTTGCTCCACCCACTTTTGCCTCAGGCCCCTCCCACCACAGACACACGGCCCTGGGGAAGTTGCTAGGAAGAGAATGCGGCCCCCAGCTTAGAAAGCTTTCCTACCCTTGCTCCAAAACACGCAATGGAACAAAATGCGTTCACAAATATTGATGTCGTTTCTGATCTTTATCATTCTAAACTGATATTTGACCTTTATTGTATTGCTGAGGTTAAGGTCACACCGCTTAGCAGCCAGTTGCAATTAAGTAGTTTATCAATCAAAAGAACAGTAAAATACAACCAATGCCCCCAAATTTCCGGGAGGTCGTTCTGTCCTACTCTGGCATACTGGAAACCTACAAAGGCTTAGGAACAACCAAGAGCTTAAAGTAGAGTTGCCACACAGTGTTGTTTTGCCAACTTTCCTTAAAAATAGCTCACAAACCTCTCTCTTCTTTGCGATTTTTCAACTCATGTCTATATTTTGTTGAATTTCCTTAAAAGTAGCTCAAAAACTTCAGTTTTCTTTGAAATTTTGCACAGGGGGGAAAAGCAAAAATTTTGCTTTTTGAATTATGGCAACCCTAGCTTAAAGTGAAACTCTAGTGGTTCGTTTGCAAGCAGGGCTTGCTGTCCAGCATCGATAGCAAGCCCTGTTCTGATCCGTGGCAAGAGGAAGCTCCCCAGCCTGCAAAGGCCGCAGTTGTGACGTCCCCCGTGTTTTGCCATCCACGGCGCAGCCCCCTGATCTCTTTCCATACCTCTCCTGCAGCCGTGTGCAGCGGGGAGATCACGGACGCCGCTGGGGTGGTTTTGTCCCCCAACTGGCCGGAGCCCTATGGGAAGGGCCAGGACTGCATCTGGGGTCTCCACGTGGAAGAGGACAAGCGGATCATGCTGGACATCCAAGTGTGAGTTGTGCCTCTGTAAGGATTGTTATTTCACAGAATCCTAGAACCGTCGAGCTGCAAGGGAGCCCAGAGGAGCCAAAGTCCAAACCCCCCTGAAATTCAGGATTCGCACCAGGCTCTCCTACTGCAGCAGAAACTCAAAACGGCTTGCATGCTTTTGTAGTAAGCTACACAGCTACAGCCCCATGAAAGAATCTGTTTAACTGTACAAGTTTCAGCCGCGGGAATTGGCTTCAAATTGAGATAGCATTGTTCAGCTGCGGAACTCCCTGCCACAGGACACAGGGATGCCCACCAACTTGGATGGCTTTAAAGGATGGGACAGATTCAAGGAGGAAGAGGAGGCTTGCCCTAGCTACTTACCCTAATGCAGAGCTGTAGCTACGGGGAGGTGGGGGCTAGCTGAGTTTTTTGCTCAGGGTGAAGCCTCCAGAAGGGCATCCTTGAGGCTCACTGTTTGTCAAGCTTGGTCTTTGACCCGGGTAAAATAAAGCCTAGTTTTGCCCCTGCCTAATGGTTAAATTAGGGGACCCAGGTGGCGCTGTGGGTTAAACCACTGAGCCTAGGGCTTGCTAATCAGAAGGTCAGCGGTTCGAATCCCTGTGACGGGGTGAGCTCCCGTTGCTCGGTCCCAGCTCCTGCCAACCTAGGAGTTCGAAAGCACGTCAAAGTGCAAGTAGATAAATAGGAACCGCTACAGCGGGAAGGTAAATGGCGTTTCCGTGTGCTGCTCTGGTTTGCCAGAAGTGGCTTTGTCATGCTGGCCACATGACCTGGAAGCTGTACGCCGGCTCCCTCAGCCAGTAAAGCGAGATGAGTGCCACAACCCCAGAGTCGGTCACGACTGGACCTAATGGTCAGGGGTCCCTTTACCTTTAATGGTTAAATTACCCTGGTCCCGAATGAGGCAACTGTGCCCCTGAAGGACCAGGTGCGCAGCCTGGGAGTCATTTTGGACTTTCAAAGTCATTTTGGACTTGTCCATGGAGGTGCAGGTCAATTCTGTGTCCAGGGCAGCTGTTTATCAGCTCCACCTGGTATGTAGGCTGAGACCCTACCTGCCCGCAAACTGTCTTGCCAAAGTGGTGCATGCAGGGGCGTAGCAATGGGGGGCGATGGGGGCGGTCCGCCCCGGGTTCCACTCTGGGGGGGGTGCCACTTGGCGCCCCCACCCCTGCGACTCCCAAGCCGAGCCTCCAGCCTCCTGGTAAAAAGTCGGCTTGGGAGTCACAGGAGTGGGGGCGCCACGCCAAGCGGGCTTTCTACCTGGAGCTGGAGGCGCTTTGGAGTCGCGGGGGGCAGCGATACCCCGCTACGTAACACGCATGTGTGTTTTGATCATTGTTGAGGTTTCCCACAATCAAGCAGTATATAATTTTTATGTAAATAAATAAATAAATAAGGCCCACTGGATCCCATTCCATCAGATCAGGCATTCTGATTGCGCCGTCCATGAGCAGTCACCATGCTTTTCTTAATCGGCACCTCCCTCCGCTGCCCCCGCCATCTTGCAAATCCTGCATCGTAGGGGGTTGGACTAGATGACCCGTAGGGTCCCTTCCAAACCTACGACTGTACGATTCTTTTCAGATTGCGCCTTGGCAAAGGAGACGCGCTGACTTTCTACGACGGGGATGACTTGACGGCCCGGATCCTGGGCCAATATTCCGGCCCCCACCGGCGGTTCAAGCTGTACACCTCTATGGCTGACGTCACCATCCAGTTTCAGTCGGACCCAGGGAGCAGCGCCTTGGGCTATCAGAATGGCTTCATCATCCATTTTGCAGGTAAGTGCGGAAGCCCCTGAAATTTTGGGGTACTCGGAGTAGACCCACTGAAATTAATGGACCTGAGTTTCCCAGGTTCCTTCATTCCAGTTGGTCTGTTCTGGATATAACCCTCAGAAATTGAGGAAATACAATTTGCTTCGGCTTGTGTGTGCCGCTCAATTTAAAAAATTCAAATTTATCATCACACTGCTGACTCATGTCAAGTCTGTGGTCTACCTAGTAGACCACAGACTTGACATGAGTCAGCAGTGTGATGCAGCAGCTAAAAAAGCCAATGCAATTCTGGGCTGCATCAATAGGAGTATAGTATCTAGATCTAGGGAAGTAATAGGACCACTGTATTCTGCTCTGGTCAGACCTCACCTGGAGTACTGTGTCCAGTTCTGGTCACCACAGTTCAAGAAGGATACTGACAAGCTGGAACGTGTCCAGAAGAGGGCAACCAAAATGGTCAAAGGCCTGGAAACGATGCCTTATGAGGAACGGCTTAGGGAGCTGGGTATGTTTAGCCTGGAGAAGAGAAGGTTAAGGGGTGATATGATAGCCATGTTCAAATATATGAAAGGATGTCATATGGAGGAGGGAGTAAGATTGTTTTCTGTTGCTCCAGAGAAGCGGACCCGGAGCAATGGATTAAAACTTCAAGAAAGAAGATTCCACCTAAACATTAGGAAGAACTTCCTGACAGTAAGAGCTGTTCGGCAGTGGAATTTGCTACCAAGGAGTGTGGTGGAGTCTCCTTCTTTGGAGGGCTTTAAGCAGAGGCTTGACAGGCATATGTCAAGAATGCTTTGATGGTGTTTCCTGCTCGGCAGGGGGTTGGACTGGATGGCCCTTGGGGTCTCTTCCAACTCTATGATTCTAACAAGGCAACCAAATGCAGAATCATATCAGCATGAAATGTGCACCAGAATCATACAGAAGGATAAAAACTTGGCATATACCAAGGTGCACATTAAATAACAAAAGCTTAAGTCATGAGGGAGGCTGCAAGACCTTGTCTAAGTTGAAGAGTCTTCCCAGGAAATTTAGCTATATCAAATGGACCTTAGTTGTGGTTCCTGCATTGCAGGGGGTTGGACTAGATGACCCCCGGTGTCCCCTCCAACTCCCAATTCTGTGATTCTAAAGGGAGGAGTCCTGTCAGTTGCTCCACCCACTTTTACATCTGGGCCCCGCCCACCATGTGTTCGCCCCGCCCACCTTTCCCCGGAAGGTGGAACACGAGGCAAGGCGGACAAAGTTCTTCCTCCCTGCCACCCCCATGAGATAGGCCTTTGGTCTCACAGAATCGTAGATTTGTAGAGTTGGAAGGGACCTTCAAGGGTCATCTAGCCCAACCCCCCTGCAACGCAGGAATCACAGCTAAAACATCCCCGGCAGATGGCCGTCCAACCTCTGCTTAAAAACCTCCACAACCTCCCAAGGGAGTTTGGCCCGCTGTCAAATAGCTCCTACTGTCAGAAAGTTCTTCCTAATATGTTTTTAATAGATAGATACATAGATGATAGTTTGATGTTATTCTATTTAATTGTTTCTTAATGATATAAATAAATATAAAATAATATTAATAATATTAAATTTGAATGTGTTGAGGTGCATGTAGTTCACATAATAACAATTATTATTATTATTATTATTATTATTATTATTATTATTTATACCCCTCCCATCTGGCTGAGCCTGCCCAGCCACTCTGGGCGGCTTCCAACAAAAGATGAAAAATACATTAAAATATCAGTCCTTAAAAACTTCCCTAAACAGGGCTGCCTTCAGATGTCTTCTAAACGTCAGAGAGTATAGCATACAATCTTCTGTAACTAAGACATCTCTGGCTAAAAGAGTATCAAATGCAATTAAATTAGCTGGTGCAGGAAGTATCTAGAAATAAATGGCAGGTGTTTTTTCTTCAATAATCTCAAAACCAAAATTACGCACCTCAGATCAAAAACTAAATAAAAAAAGAATTAAAATCTGTAAGTAGCCTACCTAAATTTCCATTTTTGTTAAGGAAATGTTTTATGGTCAACAGGGACACAAACAATGGCTGCAAATGTATACCTGCATCTCCCTCTGAAGATGCCATTGCACTTGTCGCTGGTCTGAGAGGGCTGGAGAGTGCCCACCTCTCCGGGGTCTTCCCTCCCCTGACCACTGCTCCCGGCCTCTTTCCCCCGCAGAGGTTCCCCGGAACGACACCTGCCCTGAGCTCCCCGAGATCCCCAACGGCTGGAAGACCATGTCCCACCCGGAGCTGGTCCACGGCACCGTGGTCACTTACCACTGCTACCCCGGCTACGAGCTGGTGGGCACCGAGCTCCTGATGTGCCACTGGGACCTGATGTGGAGCGGGGACCTGCCTTCCTGCCAGCAAGGTGAGATGCAGAGGAGGCGGGCGGCCAGATCCTGCGCCCGCAAGATTTAGAGGGCTGGCCTGAGACTCCCGACGCCAGGGTTCAGATCCCTGCTCAGCCACAAAGCTTGCTGGTGTGGGAAAGTGATGCATGAGAGCAGTCAAGTACAACATTCCTCGTTTTCCTAGAGAAGACATGCAAGGGAATGTTTGGTCCAGCCAGTCAAAACTTCCTAGTCCTCCCGGCTGGAGCATCCTTCCTTTTGCATGCGATAGAAGGTGGGCGTGAACTGACCTGTCCAGGTAACAAAAGGACAAGTCACGCAACACTTTCTCTCTCTCTTTTCACTTCCTTCTTCGTCGGACCAGCTTTTTAGCTAGAAATGCTTTGTTAGCGGAGCATCTTTCTGCTAGCGGAGGCACTGGGATTATTCCCCCATATGGGCTAGATCAGGCATCCCCAAACTCGGCCCTCCAGATGTTTTGGGCACTACAACTCCCACCATCCCTAGCTAGTGGCCAGGGATGATGGGAATTGTAGTCCCAAATCATCTGGAGGGCTGAGTTTGGGGGTGCCTAGGGATGCAGGTGGCGCTGTGGGTTAAACCACAGAGCCTAGGGCTTGCCGATCAGAAGGTCGGCGGTTCGAATCCCTGCAACAGGGTGAGCTCCCATTGCTCAGTCCCAGCTCCTGCCAACCTAGCAGTTCGAAAGCATGTTAAAGTGCAAGTAGATAAATAGGTACCGCTCTGGCGGGAAGGTAAACGGCGTTTCCGTGTGCTGCTCTGGTTTGCCAGAAGCGGCTTTGTCATGCTGGCCACATGACCTGGAAGCTGTACGCCGGCTCCCTCGGCCAATAATGCGAGATGAGCGCTGCAACCCCAGAGTCGGTCACGACTGGACCTAATGGTCAGGGGTCCCTTTACCTTTAGGGTAGATCCACATGTACATATTTGTAACTAAGTCTGCCTTCAGGGATCCAACTGTGGACTGATGTGAGTAATCTTTTTATTGACTTTAAATAAGATTGTGGCGTCTTTATTCTTTTTAAGAGGGATTTAGGGGAACTTACCAGGAACAGACTGAGACAGGCTGAATTGTATAATAGTGAGAAGCTCACACGAGCCTGTAACCGGCTATCTGCTGTGGTGTGTAAAGGGGAAGGTAAACTCTGCTAAGTAAAGGAACTTGCTAGCGCAAGTTAGGAAGGATATTAATAAACAACATATCCTCTCCTGCCACCCTGAACATTCTCACTGCTGGGTGGTGTCGGCCAGGCGCTGTCTCTCTCAGCCTAACCCAGGCATCCCCAAACTTCGGCCCTCCAGATGTTTTGGACTACAATTCCCATAATCCCTGACCACTGGTCCTGTTAGCTAGGGATCATGGGAGTTGTAGGCCAAAACATCTGGAGGGCCGCAGTTTGGGGATGCCTGGCCTAACCCTACCTCACAGGGATGTTGTGAGGGGGAGAGGGAGCCGCTCCTGGAAGACTGGATTACCGCAATGCGCTCAATGTGGGGCTTCCCCTCCGCTTGATGCGGAAGCTGCAGTCGGTGCAGGATGCTGCAGCATGATTGCTGACAGGAGGAAGGCCTTGCCAGCACACCACAACTCTGCTCAGAGATCTACACTATCTGCCGATTTGCCAGGTTCAAGGTCTTGCTATGAGGATATAAACCCTGTAGCAACTTGGGACCAGCCTTCCTCACTCGACATGCCTCAATCGGTGGAACTGGCTCTGTTCTAGGTGCCACATAACCGCTGTTCCAAATTTGCAAGAACTCAATGTTTTAGTATGGCGACACCTACAACTTTGGAACTTCCTGCCTTTCGATATCAGGCAAGCACCTTCGCTGCATAGCTGCCAAGTTTTCCCTTTTCTCGTGAGGAAGCCTAATCAGCATAAGGGAAAACCCCTTTAAAAAAGGGATAACTTGGCAGCTATGCTTCGCTGTCCTCTTTTCGGCAACTGATTTAAAAATGTGGAAAATCACATTTTTCAGATGTGAAGAAAACGGATGCAAGTTTTAACGTGTTTTTATTGATATTCTAACTTTTTGAAACACTACAATTGCTGTTGTTAATTTTTCTTACCGGTAGTTTTATTGTTTTGTAAAGCACTTTGAGGTTTTGGGGTTTTTTTTCTGCAATCAAGTGGGGTATAGATGAAATGAAATGAAATGAAAATATGTATCCCTATTGGCCTCATCCTGTCAGGGAGTGGAAAGACGTATATGCAAGATCAGGTCAGTTGTAGCTTTACCTGAGCATCCCAGTTACATCCTTCCACTCTCCTTGGAAGGAATGCCCCTTCCCACCTAGTGTCCAACATGACGGCTTTAATTTCTCAAGTAGCTCTTCATAATTATTCTCCGGACAAGCACACAAGACTTCTTAAGTGTCCAAATTGGAATTTGCAATTGGCTGAGGCAAGAGCTCCCCCTGCTGGCGTTTATGATGCTGCTGCTTCCTGGCAGATCCCATTCCTTCTTTCCCTCCTGGGAACTCTTTCCAAGTGCAAGAGAATTTCAGGGGTGCTGAATTTCGTGAATTTCCAGTGACATTTCTTGACGCTGACAAGACTCCTTGCAACAAAATAGTTTCGGTTCAGTTTGCTTTGACTTATGTTTGACATAGGAAGCTTTCTCATACAGAGTCAGATCGTGGCTCCATCAAGCCCAGTCCTGTCTGCACTGACTGGCAGCAACAGCTCTCCAAGAGGGTTTCGGGCCGGGAGCCTTTCCCCCAAGCCCTACCTTGAGATGCTGCTGTTGGAGATCGAACCTGGGAACTTCTGGCCCTGAACTACGGTCCTCCCTCCCAAAATGCTGCCAAGATTCCAGTCCTCGTGGTTCAAAGGCTGATTTAAACAGAAGCACTGGGAATTCTCTTATATCAGAAGGGTCCTTCGAGCTCAGCATTGCTGACACTGACCAGCAGCAGCTCTCCACTGCGCTACCCTGCCCCATCGCCACCCACCACGGTGCCCCATTCTCTCCCTCTCCAGTGACCACCTGCCGGGACCCAGGAGATGTGGACCACAGCCGGCGCATGGTTTCTGAGAACAAGTTCCCCGTGGGCTCCACCGTCCAGTTCATCTGTGACAAGGGATACGCCCTGGCGGGCAGCGGCGAGATCACCTGCCACGACCAGCAGGCCGGGGGTCCGAAGTGGAGCGACCGTCTCCCCAAGTGCATTCGTAAGCCCAGCATGGTTCCCCTCCCCGCAAAATATTAGAGCCACTGAAATTCGCAGACATCACTCACTTAAGGTCCATTAATTTCACCACGGGGGGGGGGAGATTCCTGCCCTGCAGGAGGTTGGACTACATTAGAGGACCCTCACAGCCTCTTCCAACTCTACAATTCTATGATTCTAAGTCCTTCATGCAGTGCAAACTGTGGAACTCCCTGCCACAGGAGGCAGCAGTAGCCACCAATGAGATGGCTTTAAGTGAGGACTGGACAAATTCGTGGAGGGGGAGAGGGCTATTGATGGCTAATGGTCAGGATATCTCTGCTCTGCCTCCATGGTTGGGGGAAGCAGTGAATTCTGAATCCCAGTTGCTGGAAACGGCAGGAGGGGAGAGGGCTCTTGCGCTCGGATCCTGCTTGCGGGTTTACCAGAAAATGCATCATCTGGTTGGCCCCTTTGAGAACAGGATGCTGGACTAAATGGACCCTCTTTTGCCTGATCCAATAGGATCTACTGATGTTCATAGGCTCTTAAAAGACCCTGGAGGTACACTCAATTGTCTCTTGGAAAAGACAGCTGGCAACAGCCATCTCCATTAATTTCTCTCTCTATATATAAATTTTTATTCGATTTAAAAAAATTGTAAACCTACAACAACAACAAATACAAAATCCAAATATCAAGATTACTCTGAATCTTCCGACTTCCCCCCATCCCTTCTGTGGGTCCTAATGGTCACCTTTACACCTGCATATCAATACTGTCCAAGTTTTATACTTCCAAATTGTCCATACTGTACTTTCCGTTAGTTTACAAGCGTGGTTCAAACCCTGCTCATGTTCTAAGCTACTTACAAGGTTCTCGTAAAGGGATCATAAACTTTCCCCCATTCTTTTTTAAAGTCCTTGTTGTCCTCTTGATTTCTGAGTTAATTCCCAGTTAATTTTGCCCTTTCGGCGCAGTCCATCAACTTGGTTTGCCGGGCTAGTAGCATATCATCTCCATTAATTTCAATGGTTTAGGCAAAATGAGATATGGGAATCCTGGTAACAAAAGGTGCTGAGAGTTCTTAAGAGACCCCTATTCTCCTCCCCGAGCTCCAGCTCCCCGAGTGGCTAAACAACCAATCCCTGTTCACAGGGAACTCCGGGAACCGTAGTTCTGCGAGAGAAATGGGGGTCTCCTAACAACTCTCAGCACCCTCAAGAAACTACCATTCCCAGGATGCTTTGGGGGAAGCCATGGTTGTTTAAAGAGGCATTACAGTGCTCTAAAGACATGGTGAGGATGTGGCCCAGGGGCTTGTTAAGATTTGCGACCAGCTGTTGCTAACTGAACTTTCTGCTGCTGCGCAGAAGATATCCCTGGGTGCATTTTAATCTGGTTGCGAAAACAGGCTCACCCACAATGCAGCCTCGAGTATCTAGCGCCGGATATAATTTTGTGAATAATTTTGCGTTGGTGCTGCACCTGTGTTATCTCCCTCCACTGTGCCATTTCCGCTTTCCTTTTCTCTTTCTCTCCTGCGTAATGAAAGGAAGGAAGAGAATAGACTGGGCGTGCTGATTTATGCAAATAATAATAGGCAAATTTCTGTCATTTTAATCTGGCTTCTAGGGGGATAGGCGCCTTGTAACCAGTTTTGGAGTTTCGTGTTTTTGTTTTGTTTTAATTCAAAAATCGGGAGCCCAGTACAAAGTCCTAAGTCCCCACACCGAAAGCCAGTGGCGTTTCAGTTCTTCAGCTGCAATTCCTGCATTGTAGGGGGTTGGACTAGATGACCCTTTGGCTCCCTTCCAACACTACAATTATGTGGTGTAATAGTTTCAGTGTCACACTAGGACCTGGGAGACCGGGGTTCGAATCCCTGCTCAGCCACACAAAAGCTCACTGGGTGGGCTTTGGGCCAATCGCAGTCTCTCAGCTTGGCCTACCTTGCAGGGTTGTTGGGAAGATAAAATCAGGAAGGCCGGGGGGAGGGGAGGATGAGGGGAGGGGAAGAGATGCTTGAGCTCTTCTGACAGGAGGTGAGATATAAATTGTAAGCAATAAACGGGAGTTTTGCACTTTTCAGCGGAGGTCTACGAGCCTTGCCACAACCCAGGCAGCCCCGACCATGGGGCACAGAACCCCGAGAAAAGGCTCTACCAGGCCGGGGCGAGCCTGCGCTTCTCCTGTGCCAAGGGTTACGTGCTCCTGGGCGACGCCAGCCTCCGCTGCGTGCCCGGCCACCCTTCCCAATGGAGCGGCTCTCCCCCACTCTGCAAAGCGGGTGAGTCCCTCTGGGTGGCGCAGCTGAGCTGGGGGGGGGGTCGCTGGGGCCGCCCTTCCCTGCAGTAGTCTAGCAATCAGTCACGGATGTTGAAAAGGGGGTGGCACATGGCACCCTAATTCTGCCCTTCATCCTCTCCCTCTCTCCGCCTTCCTTCTGCAGCCTCCTACGATGAGTTTTATACCAATCGCAACTTGGATGGTGAGTCGCCTTCTTTTGGCAGAGGGAAAGGAGGGAGACCGTTGCACCCCAGAGCGAGGGCAATATTCTTAGCGACCCACAGACCTCTTTGCTGACCCCCTGCGCCCCTTCCCTACACCCAGGTCCTACGCAGCTCCTTTGCAAAGGAAGAAATGAATGAATTAATCAATGCAAATGCAAAGGAAGAAATGAATGAATTAATCAATCCGATATCCGCCCCTAGGCAGCTCCCACCTAACTAGCTTCTTGCTGCCTGCCAGTCTCTGGGGCTGACAGCTTCCTGGTCCTCCTCCTCTGCAGGTCTCAGTGTTGCCTCTTGTAGAACTAAGCAAGGAACAGGAGGTGGGTGGGGACAAAACTAGCTCCACCCATCACGGGCTCTGGCTCCGCCTACCCCTGGGCTCTCTGCCTTACCTGTCCCAACAGGGCCCTACCTACCAACGCTCCTTTCCCCCTCTGGGAACAGAGTCTCGGCTGGCCCCCCATTCCCTCCCGCTGACCGCCTGCCTCTCTTTCCCTCCCCAGCCGTGGCCAAAGTGGCCCCCGCTGGAGACCCCCTGCAGGGCAGCAACGTGGCTTTTGCCATCTTCCTGCCGGTGGCCGCCGTGGGACTCCTCCTCGGCGCGGTCTACCTGTACATCTCCAGGTGAGCTCTCGTGGCTGTGTGGACACACTGTGTCACCGGGGGGGACGGGACACCCGCCTTCCTGGTTCTGAACGCCTCTCTTTCCCTGCCTCCCCAGACACCAAGGGAAGCCGTCGCTGCAGCTGCCCCTCTCGGGCTCCCACCCCTACGATCACATCACAGTGGACTCGGCCTTCGACAACCCCACCTACGAGACCGGAGTAAGTGCCAACTCCCTCCCTTTTATGAGAAATGAGAAATGCAGAATCCCTCGTTCATGCAGGGCAGGGTTAACCTGCGGAACTCCCTCCCACAGGAGGCAGGGGTGGCCACCGACTTGGTCAGGCCAATTGATGGAGGAGGAGGGGAGGGCTACAAGCCGCAAGGGGAGATATAGGAAGGGCTCTGGGGCTCAAATCCTGTGCTGGCCTTCCCATTGGGGCACCTGGGTGGCCGCTATGAGAACAGTGTGTTGGCCTGATCCTGCAGGACTCTTTTGTGATTTTCTGCCCCCCACAGCCCTTCCCCACAGACCAGGGGTCCCACTTCCTTAAGCTTCAGCCGAGGGGACGGTGTGGGGCAGGGTGGGTGGGTGGCCTGCCTTGGTGCCATCAATCCAAGTGCCCAACCCTTTGCAGGCTTTTTTCTCTCCAGGAGGTCCGGGAGTATGAAGTCTCCATCTAGGGCAGGCGCCACTCTCGAGGGGGGAGCTGGAGGGGCAGGCCCTGCTCCCGGAACCACCACCGTGGCCGCCCTACGATGATCTGCTGCGCTCCCTTCGACGACTGACCGACTCCGTGGCTGGCTGACCCACACCCAGAAGGACTTGTAAATACCTCCTGCCCTGCCCTCCAGACAGACCTACAGAGAGAGAGAGAGGAACATCAGGGTCCTGTGTGAGCTGGCAGACGGCGTACTTTCTCTCTGTGTCCTTCCCCCTTCCCTGATTCCCAGGCTTCCCTACCCTCAGAGCCTAGCGCTGGAAGAGGGGCAAAATCTATGCTCCCTGCAGAGTGCTGCACCCCCAAACATCCTGCCACCAACTAGCCTGCATTGGATGCCACCCCCTCCTCAACACCACTTTCTCGAACCTCCCTGCCTCATTCTTAGCTACAACCATGGTTTACTGGAGGCGGCTCCACAGCCACGGTTTACTGGCAGTGACTCCACTACCATAGTTTACTGGAGGTGGCTCCACTACCATAATCTACTGGAGGCGGCTCCACAGCCATGGTTTACTGGAGGGGGTTCCAAAGCCATGGTTTACTGGAGATGCTATCACATCCTTGGTTTACTGGAGGCGGCTCCACAGCCACGGTTTACTGGCAGTGACTCCACTACCATAGTTTACTGGAGGTGGCTTCACTACCATAATCTACTGGAGGCGGCTCCGCAGCCATGGTTTACTGGAGGGGGTTCCAAAAAGCCATGGTTTACTGGAGATGCTATCACATCCTTGGTTTACTGGAGGTGGCTACGTGGCCATTGAAGCCCTCACTTCGTTCGGATGCCAAAAATTCCAAGCCTGGGCTTCAGGTGCGTCTCTCGCCTCCTCTTCCCTTCCACCTCCACAGACTGGTGTTTGCACCATTCAGCGGGCATTTTCCTGCCCCTTTCTTGCAGGAACTGCGGAGCCAACCTCTTGCCTCTGGTCCTAGCCTACCCTTTTGGCCCCAGGCCCTGAGGTTACCAAAAGTGAAAAATGAAAAGCCCCCAAACAGTAGGACCAGCAACTCAAGGTTCAAAACATCACACAGGAATTTTACAAGGACTTTTTTTTTAAAAAAAAAAAAAGAACGTAACATGAATAAGGGAGGGAGATGTTTAACACCCACCAACCCCTTCTTGTGAGTCTTCCCTTTTGGGGGGCAGACGGGGAGACTGAGCAAGTGAGGCAAAGACCAGGCATCCCCAAACTGCGGCCCTCCGGATGTTTTGGCCTACAGCTCCCATGATCCCTAGCTAACAGGGCCAGTGGTCGGGGAAGATGGGAATTGTAGTCCAAAACATCTGGAGGGTCGAAGTTTGGGGGTGCCTGGCATAGACTCTGCCTCCCACGTTGCCCTCTAAGGAGGCCCTACAGGAAGTGTGGGGAGCTTTGCTTCCCATATGTTGCTGAACTACAATTCCCTTAATCCCTGGCCATTAGCCATGCTTGCAGGTGGGAGTTATAGTTTGGCAGCGCTTTGGGGAGGAGAAGCAAAGGTTTCCCAGAAGCCTGGTTATGGGTCACTGGGGAGGAGGGTGGGCTGGAAGGCTGGAACAGAGCCTAGGTAGGTGGCAAAGGGGTCTGGCTGCACAAGGAGAAAGTCAGTTTATTCTAGATGGAGGTGAAATTGGACTCTGGGTGCCCCTACACAACTCACGCGTTTTGAACCGAAAACACAACAGCAGCCCTTCGAAAATTCAAACGTCTCGGAATTTTGCAAGGCTGTTCCGCCAGATGAGTAATGGGTGCAAGAAATATAGATATACACACATGGGCATAGTCCACATGCTAGCTGCCAGGGCATATATAGGAGGAAAGATAACGTGCAAATGGGCATTGTATCGAGTTGAGGGAGGGGTGCTTTGTTGAGCTATTTGCGGGAGGCAAAATGGCATATCCAAATGCGGCTACCGGAGGCTGCTGTGCTGAAACGCTGATGAATTTTCACGGGGACTTTAAAGGGGGGGATCCACAAGCTGCCGTGGAAATGTGGAGAACTGGGTTAGGGTAAAGAGGTGAGTCTTTAGCAGTCGCCGACAGCTGCCTAAGGAAGGTGCCAGGTGCACTTCTGCGGGGAGGGAGTCCCTTGCACAGCTGAGGGGCCACCACAGAGAAGGCCCTCTTGCCCCAAGCCACCACCGCCACCCACAAGCCTCTGAGGGTGAAGGAGCCACCCAGATCTCAGCACCCAAGGGGGTCTGTGGGCTAAGGAGGCAGACTTTCAGCGACTCGGGGGCAGGAGTCATTTAGGGCTTTAAAGACCAACGTGAGAACTGTGAATTGGGCCCAGAAATGAACTGCCAACCAGTGCAGATGTTTTGAAAGAAGGGTTGCCCTCCGGCTGGGAAACGGTTCTCCTCCTGTGTTGCATAAATCCGGAAGGAAGATACCCTCTCTTTTTTTTGGCCCAAGGGGGAAGATCCTTACCTGTCCCAATGGGTGAATATTGACAGGCAAGGAGCCCACCTGTCAGTCCTATGGTGCAGGTGATTGACAGGTGGTTTGCCCCACCCACCTATCAAAAGCCCCTATTACAGCGCTCCCAGGGTCTCGCAGGCCCCGACTCCTACTCTTCCTTACACCTGCATCACATGTGATCACAACAAACGGAAGAGAAGGGGGGGGGCTTGTTTTTGCAGACTTGCCAAACTGGGAGGGTTATCAAGCATCCAGAGCGAACCACCACACACAGCTCACACACGCAGCTTCATTACACATTATATACGCTGGAACATTCAGGACAAGGTTAAACTGTGGAACTCCCTCCCACTGGAAGTAGTGATGGCCACCAACCTGGATGGCTTTCAGAGAGGATTGGACAAATTCATGGAGGAGGAGAGGGCTATTGAAGGCTACTAGCCCCTTGCCAAGTCCAGCAAGTCAGCACAAAGTATCCCTCGGCTGCCACGGTATTCCTTCCTGCAGGAGTGTTTGTGCTCATTCCGCTTCCCCACCAAACACAGCATCGCATAAGCCCAGAGTCCAATTATTTCCCCCTTCTGCATGGGAAACCTGGATATTGCACACGCCCACGCACACTTATTTCACAGCACAAGGCACCAGTCCTCGTCGAGTTCTGCTGCTGGCATGGCGCTTTTATGTATTTAATTAGAATTTCATTTATTTTAATTTATTATAGCCGTGATACCTACATTGCAGGGGGTTGAACTAGATGATCCTTGGGACCCCCCCCCCAACTCTATGAGTCTACGTGCAACATATATATAGATGCAGCATAAAAGGAAAGAGGGACGGGGAAGGATGAGGAAAGGAAAACTACCTGGGCACAAGCGTTTTGAATGTGGCTAACGCACCTTCCGTTTGCACAGCCAGCTCACCCTTCCCTTCCTACCCTCTTACTTGCGGGGAGCGGGGGGGGGGTAATAGCAGGGAGTTGCCAGTCTCCACCCCACATCCCTGATGCATTTTCTGCCAAGCTGGCTCAATTCTTCTGGAAACTGGTGGGGAGGGGGGGGACATTATGTCAACCTTGGGTTCTGGGCCAGCATTAGTACTCTGGGATATGGGGCAGCCCCTTGGCTTCTGTCTGTAGCGACTACCCTCCAAGGCGAGCCTAGGTGGTGGGTTTGGGGGGGGAGGCCCCCTCCCAGAGCCCCTCCTCGCCTTCCCTCGTCTGCTTAGCCAACCAGGTAGGTCTGGACCCCTTCTCTATGAGAAGCGGCCTCTCCAGGTGGGCTCTTGGGGGCGAGAGGGTGGACTAGGTATCTGTTTGGGGAGGAGGGGTCTTGTCTCGCTCCCCTCGCCCTAGCCATGCGGGAAGATTTTTACCTGTAGAGTGTAAAATAGAGTAAAATTCTCAGTTGTTCAGCCTGTTTTTGGGGGTGGGGAGGGGAAACAGGGGTGGGGGGGTTGAGGGGAAAGAACCGACCTTTTGGATTGTTTAATGAATAAAACTGGTGTTTTGGAAGAATCCGATGTGCTGTGATTGAATTGCGTCCTACAGGCCTGGCGCCAGCAGCCGGCCATCTCTAGCGTTGCAGTTGGGGTAAATGAAGATTACGAGAGGACAGAGGTGTTGCTGTTCACACACACACACACCCCTGCTAAAACGTACCCCACCCATGGCAGCTGAAAAAATAGTTGTGCTATCTGCAGTTGTTGAGGGTGGGCAGCCCTGGTGTTCTTGGAAGAGCCTTTCTTGGGGGTGAGGGGTGTCAGTGCTAGTTCCATATTAAGCAGAGGGTTCCAGATAAAATACCTTCATCTTCTAATTCCCAGTTGGTTTACTTTTTATTTCATAAAATCTATACACCGCTGAATTGCAAAAAACAAAACAAAATCGGTTTACAGAAAACAAAACTATCACTAAGAAATATTGTTGTTGCTGTTTAGTCGTTTAGTCGTGTCCGACTCTTCGTGACCCATGGACTAGAGCACGCCAGGCACTCCTGTCTTGCACTGCCTCCCGCAGTTTGGTCAGACTCATGTTCGTAGCTTCGAGAACACTGTCCAACCATCTCGTCCTCTGACGTCCCCTTCTCCTTGTGCCCTCCATCTTTCCCAACATCAAGGTCTTTTCCAAAGATTCTTCTCTTCTCATGAGGTGGCCAAAGTATTGGAGCCTCAGCTTCAGGATCTGTCCTTCCAGGGAGCACTCAGGGTTGATATCCTTCAGAATGGAGAGGTTTGATCTTCTTGCAGTCCATGGGACTCTCAAGAGTCTCCTCCAGCACCATAATTCAAAAGCATCAATTCTTCGGCAATCAGCCTTCTTTATGGTCCAGCTCTCACTTCCATACATCACTACTGGGAAAACCATAGCTTTAACTATACGGACCTTTGTAGGCAAGGTGATGTCTCTGCTTTTTAAGATGCTGTCTAGGTTTGTCGTTGCTTTTCTCCCAAGAAGCAGGCGTCTTTTAATTTCATGACTGCTGTCATCATCTGCAGTGATCAAGGAGCCCAAGAAAGTAAAATCTCCCACTGCCTCCATTTCTTCCCCTTCTATTTGCCAGGAGGTGATGGGACCAGTGGCCATGATCTGGGTTTTTTTGATGTTGAGCTTCAGGCCATATTTTGCGCTCTCCTCTTTAATTCCTCCTCGCTTTCTGCCATCAAGGTTGTGTCATCTGCATATCTGAGGTTGTTGATAGCTCATAGCTTCTCTGAGTTATTCAAGCCCCTTCGCCACGACAAGGCATTGATCCATGAAGGGGTAAGAAATATTAAACGCAATAATTTGAGACTTTTGAAAAGACTAAAAAAAACCATCCGCTTTCCAAACCTCTGGGTAGGCCTGCCTAAGGAAAAATGTTTTTAGCAGGAGCTGAAGAGAGTGCAAGGAAGGAACCTGCTCGGTGTCAATAGGCAGGGAGTTCCAAAGTTCCACTCACAAAATTGAGCTTGTACAAAATGAGGAACGGTTTCCACAGATCGAAGCAGCCAAGTGGGTGCATATGAGCCAAGGCAGTGTACTTCCCATAAAAACAAAGCTTTTCTACGGGATCCTTCCCCATGGAATCTATAGCCATGTCTACCCAATACAATTAAAGCACTATGATAGCACTTCCCCCAATGAATTCTGGGAGCTGTAGTCTGTTCAGAGTGCTGAGAGCTGTAAGGAGACCTACACTGACTGGCAGGAGCAATCTGGAGAATGGACCCCTGCAGAAGCCCCTGCCCCAGGAGGAAGCCCATGTCCTGCTATTCATCCTCCTCGCTTCAGCGTGCCTGGACACAGCCTTTCTGCCAAGGCACCCAAAGTAGTTTTCAGTTTCGAAATGCTAAAATAGATAAATGGTACAAGATCATAGTTAAAGCTATGGTTTTCCCAGTAGTGATGTATGGAAGTGAGAGCTGGACCATAAAGAAGGCTGATCGCCGAAGAATGGATGCTTTTGAATTATGGTGCTGGAGGAGACTCTTGAGAGTCCCATGGACTGCCAGAAGATCAAACCTATCCATTCTGAAGGAAATCAGCCCTGAGTGCTCCCAGATGATTTGAACCCTGGCCTTTTCCCCAGGCCCTGGTCTGACACCCAAGCCACTACCCCACGCGGGCTCTCACATGCACCAAACCTAAGCATTTAGGAACACGGAAAACACAAGGTGCTTTGGTTTCAAGAGAACTGGAACTTCAAGGAAACCAACTGAGGTGCACAGAGAATGACAGATCTAGCTGAAAGGCAACACAACAGATTATTATTATTATTATTATTATTTATTCAATTTGTATACTGCCCTATACCCACAGGTCTCCCGGCTGTTTGCAGCATAAAATCACAATATAAAAACACTAAATACATCATAAAAATCAAAACGAGAACAATCCATCATCTTTCAAACAGCCTCATTACAATAAGCACCATTGCCCACAGCGTGTTTACTTACCCTGGTGTAAAAAAGGCTTGTATAAAAGCCATTTTGCTTATGCGAACAAATTAAGGAATAAAACAATAATCACAATTGATTGCCTCGAATCTATTCAACTGTCAAGATAAAGATCAGATCTGCACTGATTGGTGCAATGCAGCCCTAATTATTACTATTACTATTGTATACGGTAATTGTAATACTTAGGGCTGCATTGCTCTGGTCCATGGGGTCACGAAGAGTCGGACAAGACTAAACGACTGAACAACCACATTGTCTAATTATGAGAACATTGTACAACTATGAGATAATCTATAATCTAGGAAGGTTGCATACTCATAGAAAGGGGTGTGTTTGTGAGAGAACGTGTGTGTAACTATCTGGAAGCGACCCTTTGCAGTTCTGAGCACTGTGGTGTAAGATATTTATCTATGGCATTTATATCCCCCTTTTCTTCTCCGAGGAGCTCAAGCTGGCATACATAGTTCTCTCCCTCTCCAATCAGCCCCCACAACAACTCTGTGAGGTGGGTTAAACTGGGGCAGTGACTGGCCCTCGATTCAAAAACATGAGGACTAGAATCTTAACTTTATTTTTAGAGGAAGGGCCGTAGCTCAGGGCAGGGGAAGAGCATCTCCTTTGCAGGCAGGTCTCAAGTTCAATCCCCAGGGGCATCTCCAGGTGTAGGAAAGGTCCTCATAAGGGGCAGCATAAGGCAGATTCCCATGTTCCTGTCCGTTCGCCCTTGGGTGCTTGGCAGGTGGCCAGGCGAGAGAGGGGCAGGGGAGCAGGGGTTGGGGGAATTCGCGTGCTGGAGGACTAGGGCCTGGGTTCAAATCCCTACTCGGCCATGAAACGCACTGAGTGACCTTGAGCCTCTTAGGCGAAACTACCTCGCAGGGTTGTTGTGGGGATTAAATGAGGAGAGGTAGAGAACCACGTGCACGCCACCTGGGACGGCCTCCTACATGCCTACCAGATATACTAGGATTCCCGGGTCAATCAAGCCATAACTTTCTATTATCTCTTAATGAGGATCTTTTGCAACTCCCGCGAGAGGACTTAAAAACAAAGCTTCAAAAAGAACCGCGAAATCCGGGCTGCGGACAAAAGAACTGAGCCTCGCTGTACCCACCTCTCGGCAAAGGAGGCAGGACCCCGCCCACTTGCAGAGCGCTCCTTCCAACGCGCACGCGCAATCTCAGCCCGCCGCTTTCGGCCCTTTGTGCGCACGCGTTAGAAGTGGCGGCGATCGCGCCCGTCAGGTAGTCCATGTTGTGCGTATGCGCGAGAGCGGTCGTCTGAGCTTGACCGCCGCTGCGTCGAAACAAGGGGGGGGGGGAAGAGGCGGAACTGCGGCTGCGTTGAAAGAGCAACTAGTGTACTGTATTCCTTTTCTAGAAACCGCTGCGTACGATCTGTTTCATAATTGTTAGAAAAAGGTTGCTTCATTTGATTTCGTGAAGTTCAACACTGTAAACAGAGGGAAGAAAGCGGTTATTGAGCGTGCGCAGAAAGCAGAGTGCAAAAAAACCACCCAGGACTGAGTACGCATGCGTAGAAAGGGTAAAACAAGAGCTAGATTGCGCATGCGTTGAAAGGAAACGTATTTAGCACTAGGCATGCGTACAAAAAGGAAACACGGAGCAAGGTTGCACACGCGCAGAAAAAAACCGGAGGGATATGGAGCGAGGACTACGCATGCGTACGAAAGGGAGCGGGGACAGTGCGTGTTTAGAAATGGAGAACCGATTGCCTATCGGTAAAAAAAAGGGGGAGCGAGAACTACGCATGTGCAGGAAAAGAAGGGGGAAACTGCGCGTGCGCAAAGGACGGGCTGTCGAACGCCTGAAAAGAGAGGGAGATAAATAAATAAATAAGGGCATCCAAAGTGTCGTTCACCCCCCCAACCACCATTCCCTGCGTCTGCGCAGATAGCACCCTCCTCCGCGCGCATGCTCCTGGGGCGTCGGGGAGGGCGCTGTGCGCCTGCGCGACGAGCGCTGTGGCTACGGCGGCAGCGGCGACTACGGCGGCGGGGCCCTGCGAGTGAGGAGGCGGCGGCGGCGCCCGTCAGATCCTGCTCGCCTTTTCCCTCAGGAGCCGGCGGCGAGGAGCAAGAGGAGGAGCCCGAGGAGGCAACGGCGGCGGCGGGAGCAGCGCCGGCCCCGCCCCCTGTCATGGCAGCCGTCCCCTCAGCCTTCCCGGGGCCGCTCCGGGCAGCAGCAGCGCTGGCGGCGGAGGCAGCGGCGGCGGCGGCCAGGCCCGTCGGGTAGGAGGCCGCGGGACGAGGCCCAGCAGGGCAGCAGCGATACCGGAGACCCGGCGCCAGGAGCAGGAGGCGGCAGCAACGGAGGGGACGAAGGGCGGCCTGTCAGCGACCGGGAGGCGCCGGAGGAGCAGCGCCAGGGGCGGCGGCGGCGCTCCCTTCCCCCGCCCCGGTTCCCGCCCGCCCTCCGCCGGGGCCGCCGCCGGCCCTGCGCGGCGCCGCTGTTGGATGTGGGAGAGGATGGAGGCCAAGACGGTGGTCTACGACCTGGACACGTCCGGGGGGCTGATGGAGGTGAGCGGAGGGGGAGGGCGCGCGGGCGGCGGCGGCGGGAGGGCCCCCTCCTCCTCCTCCTCGGCCCCCTCTTGCTCCCCCTCCTCCGGTCTCCATCCCGCTCACCCCTTTCTTCCTCTTTCCTTGACATGGCAGCAAATCCAGGCGCTACTGGCGCCTCCCCGGAGCGACGACGGCGCCGGCGCGGGAGGCAGCGAGAAGCGGAGCCGCCGGCCGGACCGCAGCGGGGACCACCACCAGCACCATCACCACCCGCAGCACCATCACCACCAGCAGCACCACGCGTCGCCGCACCGCCACCACCACCCGGCGCACCACCAGCAGCACCAGCACCACCCCTCGCACGGCGGAGACCGGCAGCAGCAGCAGCAGCACCACCCGCCGCACCAGCACCACCACTCGGGCCAGCAACAGCGCCGGAGCGGCCGCGCCACCAACCACGACAGCTGCGACAGCTGCAAGGAAGGCGGCGACCTGCTCTGCTGCGACCACTGCCCGGCCGCCTTTCACCTCCAATGCTGGTGAGAGACAGAGAGGAGGGGAGAAAAACGCGCGCCTCCGAATTGGAGTCACTCCGGGTCCTCCTTCCACCCATCCCCGCCTTCGCATCCCTTGCCCTTCCTGCCATCCGTTTGCATGCGATCTTCCCTGCAAACCCCGCTTACTTTTCTTTCCTTTTTTTGCCGATCCGGAGTCATTCCAAATCTCCCTTCCCTCCACCTCCCGTAGTATCCATGCCCTGCTGTTTCTTGCCGATTTCGGAGTCTCCTCCTTTTCTCCTCCTCTGCGCCAATTCGGGGTCGCTCCGGCTTGCCGCGTCCTCCGCGCTCCGCTTTCTCCCCGCCCCCGCGGAAAGGTCCCGTTATAATCTCTCGCGCGGCGCTGCTGCTGGCTGTTTCTCTCTGTGTTTTGCGCGGGCGGAAACTCGTCGGGCCCGACCGGCTACTGTTGTTGTTGCTGCTGGGTGGTAGTGTTTTTTTCCCTCCCCGCCGGCCACAGGCGACGCGCTCCGGCGCTCCGCCCTCGCTGACTCGCTCGCTGGCGGCTTTCTTTTTTTCTCCCAGCCGGGCCCCGCTTTGCTCCTGACAACATGGCGACCTGCCTGAAATTGTTGCATTTTATTCCCAGCGCCATTTTGCCCATCTGGTCTCCTCTGGTGCCGCCGCCGTCCCTCCCCCGCCCCGCCCCCTTTGCATGCCGCGATCGGTGCTCGAGCCCCCTTCCCCCGGCCGATCGCTCGCTCGCTCCCTCCGCCTGGCTCCAACCCGGCCTTTTGGGCGATCGCTGCCTTGCAGCAGAGAGAGGAGGGGGGGCAGGCTACCAAGGCCACCCTGGAGAGGGCAGGACTCCGTGCCTGCTGCAGGTCCGTGCAAGCTTCCTCCCGAGGAAACTGGCACGGGGGGCACTCAGGATCGGGCTCCTCCCTCCCTCCGCATCTTTTGTTGATTTGCCAAATTGTTGGGATGCTTGTGGAGAGAGCTCGTTTGCAGGTTTCCGGAGCCCATTGTTCCAGCCCTGGGGAGCCTCTCCGTGTTCTCAGTCGCAACTAGGCCTGAGCCCTTGGTAATTCAGGCCCAGGGAAATACGGTGTGTTTGTGGTCTGATTGGTTAGCTGTTAACTTCTGGGCTAGCATGTTCAGGCCCTGAGGAGCTTGCCACAGACAAGCTCTCCTTTATTTTTATTCTCTCTCCCCCTCTTGTATAAGGAAAGGGAAGTGGGTGTCCATAAAAGGAAGCTGGTCTTATTGGCCACACTCTTCTGCGTGCTTCAGGATCTCAGTTGTTGGCAAAACCTTGAAGGCGCTTGGGGAAACACAGAGGCTGGCAAAGGGGAATCCTTAACTCTTGCTGCGTTTTGCTTTTTTCGTTTGTTTTAATGGTTCGTTGCTAGAACTGAATTAGTTGCCTGGTTCTGTATTGTGGGGGGCTCCTGTCTATATACACAATCTTGACTTGGTGATCAAGGAGGGGGAGAAAGCTGTGAGGTTCATAAGCGAATGTGGCAAAAGTTACTGAGCTCCTAAAATAGGGGGAAGCCATGCCCTTATCCAGACTGGAGGTTTCTGGGGGAGCGTCTGAGTTTGTTGCCCTGGTATCCCCACCCTTCAACTGGGAGGGAAGGGAGAAAGGCATCTTGGGACAAATTCTCCTGTTTATTCTGCTGATAGGCTACTTTGATTGAGGAAGACAGTTCTACAATTACGGTAATAGCAGCGATGTGGTTCTTCATTGGAATATTCTCTCTCTCTCTCTCTCTCTCACACACACACACACACACACACACCCCGTCAACAGAGCAGAGGCGGCCTTCCTGTTGGTGAACTGAGACTGGTTTGCCCTGTGCTTTTGCGTGTGCATCAGCCATTTTGCCTCCTGGCAAGCAAGATGCTTGAGGCTTTGCATCTATGTCTGTCTCCATCATGGTCACTTCACTAGGGATGGTTAAAGACTGCTGTGAGCTTCCCCTGCTGAAAGTGTGTGGCTCTTACACTGAATTGGGGGTGGGTACGGCCATCTTTATCATTTGCTTTTGTTTATTCCCCTCCCCCCCCCGATTTTATACACTTCCATATGCGCTGGATTTTATGCAGTTTGTCTGGTATATGTTTTACTTTGATACTCCTTTCTGTGGCGTTAAACTCCCTGCATTCATGGGTATTGAGCCTGTTTCCCTCCGTGCTCAGATGCAAATGGATTTGTTGCATTTCCTGGCTTTCAAGTTCAAGCGAACATTTGTGCATTTAAAGCACTGGAAATAACTGAGCCATTGCCATTGAATCCCACAGTTCATTTTGGGTATCCTCTTGTAGCAAAGAGCAGTGGGCAGCTGGACTTCAGAACCTTACCCAAATTTGGAAGGGGCAGGAGAGAGAGAGAAGTGCAGTAATGGGTTTGGGGAAAGTATGTTCTCTCTAACTAGCCAAAATTTGAGGTCATTTTAATTCTACCCTCACCCACTCCTTCAAAAATAAATAATTTTAAGGGGGAACTAGACATCATGGTGAGACTGGGAGGGGCTTTGAGTGTTTCTGTAGCCTGGGAGGACGGGGTAATTCCCCTCTCCAGTTCCAAGCTCAGGATGATGTCTGTGGCTGATTTCCAGAAAAAGAAGAAAGAGACCAGGATGAGCAAACTTGTGGACTCTTGGTGGAAGGGAGGGGATAGCCGTACCATCTGGAAAATGAGGGCATAAGTGTTTTGCTTTGTCTCAGAGTCTGTCTTGCCCCTTACGCAAAATATATGGCATTTGAACACAACCTTTGCCAAGCTGGTGCCTTCTGGCATCGCCAGGATGACTGTGGCTGATGGGAGCTGTAGTCCAAAACATCTGGAGGGCACCAGGTTGTCAAAGGCAGCTCTAAGCATTAGGAGTGCCCGTGGGAGAGAGATGGGGGCTGTCTGTCATTCTTTGCTCTTTCCAGCTGGAGTTGAGCTGCTCTCCCATTGTGATTTCACTCAGATGGGCTGTGGGGTCTGGCTTGTCCTCTGTGGTGTAATTTGTACCAGAAGGGTTACAGTTGGGAATGAGCTCTGACGCCGATAGTTTTCCCTTCGGCTCAGACTGTTCTGCTTGTGTTAGGTACTCAAAACTTTCTATGCAAAAATGTCAGGAGACTGCAGTGAGCTGCTTAGTGCACTGAATGTTTTGCCTTTTTTATCTTCACAATAACCCTGTGAGGTAGACCAGGATGAAAAAGAGAGGGAACCCAGTTTGTTTTGTGGTTCTTGGAAATCTGAAGCAAAGACTTTCCCACATCTCCATCCCATCTGCTTTGCATTCACTCCACTCTTAGCTCAAGCAGGTTAAAATACTCTCTTATATATTGAGAGCATTCTGCTGCTGCTGCTGCTGTTGTTTAATCTTAAGCTTTTTGTGCATGCCTGGGCCAGCCTGCTTGCAAATACGTAGCTAGTGGGGCCTAGTAAACGGTGCAGTACATGCATGCTTTTGTGGCCTTCTCAGGTGAACTGCATCTGGAGGTACAAGTAGCATATATAAAAAATACCTAGTAGGAGCTGTTTATCTGGAACTTTATTTTGTTCCCCCCACTCAAACCTTTGCTTATACACATCTAGTCTCCTTTTTCCCACTTAAATCATCTCTCTCTCTCTCTCTCTCTCTCTCTCTCACACACACACACACACACACACACACACTCACACACACACACCTCCTTTCCCTCCCTGTGCTCCCAAGTGAATTTATAATCCTGCGGTGGAGCTCAGCTCACCAAAGGCCACCTCCCCCTCATGACCACCGCTGAGGAATTACAAGAATGTCGGTGAAGTGAAGGTGGTTTTCTGTGTAAAACAGGTAACTAGCAAACAAATAAATCAGTGGCAGTTGCAGAATGCGGGGCAGGTGAGCTGGCTTTTCTCCAGGATGTAAAAGCCTCCTCCGAACTTAGTGAGCCATGCTATCCATCTGGGTCAAATCCCATTTATAGCTTCCTGTTTGGCTCTCAAGTAAGGATCGCTATAGCAATGCAAGGCGTATGGTGAAAGTGAATATTGTGTAAGATAATTTAAATGGTCGTGCCCAGGTTCCTCCCCCACCAACTTAAATGTGCCTCCATTCCAGATTATTTCTGTGATTCTGTCTCCTTTCTGGGGACTGCTTGCTATCTTCTCAGGTTACTGCTTTGAGGGCACTGGATCAGCCTCCTCAGCCTGGTTTTTTGACTCAGCGCCTCAATATAGGGCTGTCGTTTTTAAAGAGCTAGAGTGAGCTTCTCTTAAAATGAAGACCTGGCAAAGCAACTGCAGAGTCCAGCCTGCTCTTATTTATTTATTTTTGTGCCATCTGCAGTGGTTTGAAATAGCATAACTTATTTCCTTGCCTCACACGGACTCCTTGCCTCCCTAGGGTAGCCTTTGGGTGTTCATTGCCTTCATGTGAGTTCATTGCCTCTCTCTTTACTGTTCACTCTGCCTGTCTCCATTCCATTCTTTATAGAAACATGGAAGAAGGAATTCGCTTCCTCCTGTCGTCACATAGAAGCAGTCTTGACAGGTTTATTAATACTTTATGATTCTGATTTGTTTTTGTTTTTTAACCTGTCATTTGGCCCTAGGAACATAGAAAGCTGCCTTATGCTGAGCCATTGGTCCATCTATCTAGCTCATCATTGTCTACACCAGGGGCGGGGAGCCTCCATCCCACAGGCCTAATCCTGCTCGCCAGGCCTCTGCACTTGGCCCATCAAGCCATTTCAAGCAAGCCACAGTTGCTTGCCTTACACCTGACATCATATCGTCTGGTTATCAGGCATCTGGGAAGTGCTGCCCAGGGGACTTTGACAAGTGTCAGTCACCTGATGCCATTACGATGTCAGGTGATTGATAGGTGGGTTGCCCTGCAGGGGAAGATAAGGATCTGGCCTATCAGGCCAGAAAGGTTTCCCACCCCTAGTGTGCACTGACCGGCAGTGCCTGTCTTCTGATTTCCCAGCCCTACCTAATACCAAAGAAGATTAGAGAAATGCATGGAGGAGAGGGCTATGATGCCTAACAGGCACGATGGCTCTGCTCTGCCGCCTTGGTTGGAGGCAGCAATGGTTCTGAATACCAGTTGCTGGAAACAGCAGGAGAGGCGAGTGTTGTTGTGCTCCAGTTGTGCTTGTGGGCTTCCCATTGGGGCATCTGGCTGGCAACTGTTTGTGAGCATAGGATGCATTGGCCTGATCCAGCGGACTTGCCTGAATATTATTGCCACCCTCCTCCTCCTCCTCCTCCTTCTCCTCTCAGTGTTTCAAATGTGTAGTGTGACACACAGGGCATTGCTCCAGGTGTGTATAGGGAAAAGCATTTCCCAAATGGTTTTCTGGTGCCTGCTTGAGGCTCTTCAGCGTGCAGATTCCTTTAAAATCAGCGGCTGTCAGCTAATGGCTCCTTATGGTTTTCAGCTTGCTAGGAGGGGCTGTATACTTGGTTGTGGAGCAAATATTCGGCTCCTGGATTGTGACAGCAGGTGTTGGGAAGGTTCTCTGCCAGAGACCCTGGAGAGCAGGAGCCCGTCAGAATAGACAGTTCTGGACTGAATGGACCTGTGGTAGGTAGAAGCTTTGCATCTTCAATTTCCCTCTTTGTTAACACCAGTAATATATATGGCAAGTGCACTGGGAGGGGGGGGTTGTGTCTTTGAAGCTGGAAGCG
Source organism: Zootoca vivipara (assembly GCF_965207765.1). NCBI lineage: Eukaryota > Metazoa > Chordata > Lepidosauria > Squamata > Lacertidae > Zootoca > Zootoca vivipara. Next base: position 45,377,101 of record NC_142597.1, read on the forward strand.
GTTGGCTGGGCTGCCTAATGTCACAGCTTGTTGTGGCAGGCAGGAGGGTCCCTGGCCAAGCCAGTCAGATTCCTTGGCAGGCGCTGAGTGAGTGAGCTGTTAGAATCCCAGGAAAAGGGCAAGCCTGGCTGGAGGGCCCATAGAGAAACAAAGGGGGCAGAGGGGAGGCTGAAGGAAGTAGAAAGATCTGGGAAGGCTTCTGTGATTGGCTTCTGGTGATGGTAATAGGGGAGCCTTTGGAAAGGAGACGTTGTGCATAGGAGTTATGGGTGGCAGGAAATGCACATTGATTTCATGTAATGAACCAAGTCTCTGGTTTCACAGTCTCTATATCATTCCTATCAGTGATGTTGCATTTTCTCCTACGGTGATCAAGCCTTCATTCAGAATCATTACTGCAAAGAGCCAGCTATTAGTTATACTGTACACACACAGCATTAAAGGGAACAGTTTTGAACAAGGATAACCTTCTGGGTTCACAGTAACGTCTGCTGTTATATCACCTTAGAGAGAGTTTCATCAAGTATCTTTTTCAAATGCAGCTTTTTCCCTTTCACATACTCTGTTATATCATCAATGTAAGTTATAAAAAGAATACTCCACCCTTTCTTCATAAATGAGCTCTGCACATCAATTAACAACACAGCCAGAAGCAATATAAAACAAAATAGATAATCAGAAAAGAAGAAGCAGTACGGGCAACACAGAAAGAAATTACTGTAATAACAATCTCAAGCTTTGCCAATTTCAAAACGTATTGGAAAATGCCAGGATTCACACCTGAAGGCAATATAGTATTGGAGCTAGGCAAGTCTCCCTTTGGGGGGGGCATTCCACAGAGCTAGTGTCACCTCTGAAAAGACCCTGCTCCTGGTAAATTCATGCCAGAAATCAGCAGACGAGGGCACCTAGAGCAGCCCCTCTTTGTTAAATGTCAGGACTGTGTTGCAGGGCAGAGTGTTTTTCCCAGCAGCTAGGCCCCAAGCCGTTTAGGTCTTTATAAGCAAGGAGCAGCACTTGGAATTGAGTCTGGTAACAAAGCAACAACCAGTGCAGCTCACATCATTTCTAGAGTCATGTGCTCCTGAACATCCAATCGCAGCCAGTATCTGGTGCCTGCATTTTGCACCAGCTGAATGTTTGCAGACTCTTCAAGGGCAGCCCAGGTAAAGAGTGTGCTACAGTAATGAAGCCTGGAAATTTACTTGGCCATGAACAGACTCGGCTGGTGATGGTCATCGCCATGACTATTGAGTGACGCCTTCCGTTTCTCCTTCCCGTGATGGTTTTCAGTGAAGCAAGTTGACATATTCAGCTGGTCATTGATCAAGAGATGTGTGGGCCATTTATTGATTGCAGACAGTGTGTGCAAAAGTGAAGTGCTTTCGTGGGCAAACTGAGCGAAGTTATTCTACGTGAATGTTACAGAAGCAAGCTCCCTTCTCTGAAGTTTGCTGTGGGAAAGGAGAAGAGCCATGTTTGAAAACTGCCTTTGTTTACTTCATTTTGTGGGTTCTGTTCCCATAGTTGGAGTGGATCCTATCATACTTGAAGTCCTTGGAGGTCTAACTGATTAAATCAGTCCAAGGCAGGTGAAAGACCAAGAATTCTGGAGCTTCCAGAAGTCATAAACTCTGGTTTAAAAAAGAATAAGTAAGGGTGAGTTTTGACCCTTGTTTATGGGCTGTGGGGGAAAGGAATCAAACAGACTGAGAGCTGCATCATTTAGCTGCAGCTAAAAGCAAAACGTGTAACTTCAGAAGCCTTGTATAGAAGCGGAACTTAGCACAAAAGGGCCCTGTCTGAGGCTGGGCAATTGGATAAGCAACCAGGTCGGTCTGTTGGCGCCGGCATTGCATCTTGGGCCTCTGGAAGCGAGTGGTTGCAATTAAGAATCCAGGCTCATTGTAACTTGAACCGGGTTTTCTTTGCCCTCGGCCGCCTTCTTTGGGGGGCGGGGGCAGAGGAGTCCACCGTGCCTGGTGCTTTGTTGGACGTCCTCTTGCAGCTCTCAAGAGCCCCCTTTTCCTCACAAGCTCCCCCCAAAATTAGTCCAAAGCATGTACAGGCACATGTCAGGGAACAGTCTCTGAGGCGCGGCTGGCGTCCAGCGGTAAAGCACATGATCTGCCTATTGAGCAGAGGTGGAGGGTGTGTGGGCCCCTCCCTGCACATGTTACTGGACTACAACTCCACAATCATTCCTGGCCATTGGCCGTGCTGGCTACGGGGAGATGGAGGCTAGTAGCCCCTGGAAGAGCCACAGGTTCTCCAATATTGCTACCGGTAATAGGCTGAGCTCCCTATACCCGCAGTTAAAGGATCTCAGCTGACAAAGATCTCAGCGTGGAAGCCCCCAAAGAGCTGCTTCTGTGCAGGGCACCCCATATTGTGTTAGGTGAGTTGTCTGTCTCATTTGGTGTTGGGAACCTAGGAAGCTGCCTTACGCTGAATCAGACCCATGGCCCATCTAGCTCAGAATTGTCTTCAGTCTGGGAGCATCTCTCCAGGGTTTCAAGCACGGGAACTTTCACCAGCACTACCTGGAGAGCTGTCGGGGATTGAAACAGAGATACGAAAGCTAGGAGCTAAATGGCACCTTAAACCTATGGGCGCAGGAATGTCTAGGAGCACTTTTTATAACAAGACTACAAAGCTGAAAATGAATGAACTGCAGCTAAAATACTATGTTCATTTTTCACGTGGTCTAGTCCTTCCCCTGTCCGCCCACCCCTAATATTCCACTCTGCAGTTTTAATCTGAAATCCTAGGCGCAGTACTGCACCCAGAGCTCAGAAACTGCTTGCACTAATGAAATTCCCTGTCACAAAATGCGCCTAGAACAATGAGAGTTTCGAACACTGCTTCTGCACACAAAGCAAATACTGCGCTGCTGAGCTATGGCACTTCTCCAAGTTTAATATAGTCCCTTAGCCCATAGGAGCTGGGCTGGTGAGCATCATGGCTGTGATGGACACCATTCAGAATGCAGACTGCTCCATTTACGCCGTGGTCCTCTGTTATAACCCGCCCAGTGTAGAATAACGGAAGCCTTCAGGGAAGAGACAGCAATAGCCCCCAAGAAGATTTTTGTGAGAATTTAACGATGGCAAAAAAAAGGAGGACACAAACTGAGGTTGGCAGGCTCCCCGACCACAAAGACCAAACTGGGCTTGGCAAAAGGTTCAATTAATTCAGAGCATATAACAACACTTTTTTGTTCTGGGCCTGAGGATGCTGGGTCCCAGGGTGGAAGCCTCCCTTGAGCAGCAGCAGAGTTTTGCCACGTTGAGCTCTTGGCTTGGCTGTGTGGATTTCTCTGGAGTGGAGGCTCTGGAATCTCTGCTCTTGACTTGGTAACTTGGCACGGCCAGCACAGCACAGCCACTTTTGCTTCCTGCCGAAGATCCTCTGTGCTGCCCATGGGCCGATTCCTCTGTGGCAAACAGGCCTGTCGCAGATCCGAGGGCAGAATGGGACGGCCTGCTTGGAACCTATGGCTTGTAGGGCTTGGGCTGGAGCAACTATGGATGGATGTTTGGGGCGGGGTGTATGATACTCTGTGTGTGTGTGTTTGCTTGCTGTGCTGTGCAAATAGTTCTTGTTGGTAAAAGGTTTGCCAAAGGAGGTGCCAGGAGAGGAAACATTGGACTTCCCAGGAAGCATCCAGCACACATTAATCATGCCATTTTTAAAAAAGAATGCAAATCTTCCAGCTGCAGATTGGAAGTCAGGTATCCTGCACTGCCCCTTTCCCACCTGTTGAGAGTGAACTGGAAATTGCTGGGGTAGGGGTATGTGTGTGAAGCCTGCAGCCCCCTCCCTCCCTACAAAAGCACAACAGTACTTCCTGGATTGCCTGGCAGGTGACATCCTGCTGTGCTCTGGTTGCAAAGCAGGCGCTTACCGGTAGTATTGGGCAGCTCTTTCAGGAACTCTTTTGTGTCCAGCCAGGAAGAGGAAAGGCTTGCTTCCTGGGAAGTGAAAAAGGCGGCCTAGCAGTACGAAGAACCACCCAGCTTGGTTGGATCGCCCTGGGGGATTCTGTGCCTTACTTGAAAGCAGGCCGGAGGCAAGAGAGAGGGGGGGGGGCACATCGTTAGTAAATGCCAGGGTACTGGCAGCATGAAACCCAGGGTAGCTGGTAGCATGCTTGGTTGTTAGGTAGTGGTTTGTTGTGGGAAGGTATCTGATGTACCGGCCTTCTTGTTTTCAGTGTGCTTCTGAAAGGTTTGTGGTTTTTTAGTCCGCACAGGCAGCAATGGCATATTGCATTTCATTTAAATATTGCCTTTCCTTCCCCCCCCCCCTTCCAGAGTATCGGTTTGCAGCCTATATTTAGTCTTTGGAGGGTGGCCATATTATCAGAGGAGGTGAAACACAGCCACCCTTGCTAGCTTTCAGGAATGCCTCGGCCAGTTAGGCCAGAGGGGCAAAGGTGTGCGGGCAGGCCAGGTTAAGTCAAGCTGCTGCTAATTACCAGCACTGGGATTCCCCTGAGATGAGGCAGAGGGATAAGGTTGTTTTCTGCATGGAGGCCTTCTTGAAGAGCTGAACTTTGAGAAGACCGAACTGCTTGGCCTCCTTGCAAGAACGTCTTGTCAGCTGCATTTGATTTCCAGTGGTGTCCCCCTTTCTTTCTTTCTTTCTTTCTTTCTTTCTTTCTTTCTTTCTTTCTTTCTTTCTTTCTTTCTTCTTTCTTTTGCTCCAGGGACCACTTTGAAGCTTTTGCAAGCCCTGACTCCAGCACACCATAATTGTGGCATTGTTCTTAAAAGGGCAGGTGGATTTTTCAGGGACCAAAGAGGAGAGGCAGTAGGTCTCACAACTGCTGCTTCCTCCTCCCTTGGCTCCCCACCCCCCTGTGCCGGCAGGATCCTGACAAAGAGCACCACTGTGTGGAGGGAAGGGAGCCGTTTCCTGATCATTAATCTGCTTCTCGGAAAAAGATGTGCCTTCTCCATTTCTCTGGTCACAGCCAGCAGCAGCAGGGAACTGCAGCTTGGAAAAATGTCTGCCAGCGGAACTGGCGGAGTGGCTGTGTTTTGATGGTGGCTGCTTCGCGGTAGGGATCGATTGTGGACAGTTTAGCTTGCCTGCAGGTGTTTTCTTTTTTTTTTTTTTTAATTATATTTTTTATTAAACATTTTATCAACACACATACAGAACACAAATACAAAAAGTAAACATCAAAATACAGAAATACAAAAATACAAAAATACAACAAAAAAAATATATCATCTCTAATCCATTTTAATATTCATTGTCCTCTGGCTTCCCCAATTCCCTACTATCTGATTTTCTTTTTTATAAACTTCTGTAGCAGTTTCTAAATCATCCTTCTTACCCATCATATAGTCTCTTTAACACTTCAAAAATTTCATCTTTATATCATTTATCATATTTTCTCCCTTTCAATCTTCTATTATTTCCCTATTGCCTTAACTTCTTTATTTTCCTGGATGTTCAAAATCTAGTTTTCAAATTCATACCCTATGTATATTTTAAATTTCTTCCAATCTTTTAAAACTTTGTCATTTGTTTGGTCCCGGAGTCTTCCTGTCAATTCTGCCAATTCCATATAATCCATCATTTTCATTTGCCATTCCTGCCTCGAAGGCAGTTCCTCTTTTTTCCAATATTGTGCTATTAAGATCCTAGCGGCTGTGGTGGCATACATAAACAAATTAACATCGTCCTTGGGGATTTCTTCCCCAATTATTCCAAGCAAAAAGGCTTCCGGTTTTTTCAAAAATGTGTTTTTAAACATCTTTTTCAACTCATTATAAATCATTTCCCAGAAGCCTTTTATCTTAGGGCATGTCCACCACATATGGTAGAATGAGCCAACATCCTGCTTACATTTCCAACATTTATTGTCGCTTTTGTGATACATTTTAGCCAGCTTGACCGGCGTCAAATACCATCTATACATCATTTTCATCAAATTTTCCTTCAACACAGTACAAGCCGTAAATTTCATACCCTTCTTCCACAATTTTTCCCACTCCGACATCATCACATTATGACCCAAGTCCTTGGCCCATTCAATCATCACTGATTTTGTTTGCTCATCTTTCAAATGCCATTCTAGCAACAAATTATACATTCTAGACAAATTCTTGTAGTCTGTCTCTAATAACTCCGTTTCTAATTTCGACTTTTCTGTCTGGAATCCTATTTTTTTATCTAGCTTGAATGCTTCATTTATCTGCACATACTGAAACCAGTCACTCAACCTATCTTTCAGTTGTTCATATGGCCTTAACTTAAAGTGGTTTCCCACCTCCATCAGGATATCTTTGTATTTCAACCTATTCTCATCCATATTTGTCCTTTTAGGTTTCTTTGCCTCAAGTGGTGAGATCCACCTAGGAGTTTTTCTTTCCAATAGATCTTTGTATCTAATCCAAACATTAAACAATGATTTCCTAATTATATGGCTTTTAAAACCTTTGTGTAATTTTACTTTATCATACCATAAATATGCATGCCAACCAAACGCATTATCATGGCCCTCTAAATCCAACAAGTCATCATTGTCTAACAAAAACCATTCCTTCAACCAACAAAAAGCTGCGGCTTCAAAATAAATCTTTAAGTCTGGCAAGGAGAATCCTCCTCTTTCTTTTACATCAGTCAAAAGTTTGTATTTAATCCTGGGTTTCTTCCCCTGCCAGACAAATTTAGACAGTGTCTTCTGCCACTCTTGAAAACATTTCATTTTGTCAACTATCGGTAGGGCCTGAAATAAAAACAACATTCTCGGCAATACATTCATTTTAACAGTTGCAATTCTTCCCATTAAGGACAATTTCAACCTTGACCATACTTCCAAATCTCTTTGGATTTCTTTCCAAAGTTTCTCATAATTGTCTTTATACAAGTTCAAATTTTTTGACGTCATATTAACTCCTAGGTATTTCACCTTTTTTACACACTTCAGTCCTGTGCAATCCTCTATATTCTGTCTCTCTTGCAATGTCAAGTTCTTTTCTAGTACTTTAGTTTTCCCTTTATTTAACTTAAAGCCTGCCACACTGCCAAACTCTTGAATTATCTGCAGTACTCTCACTGCACTCTGTTCAGGGTTCTGCAAGGTCAGTACTAAATCGTCTGCAAAGGCTTTTAACTTATATTGTTTTGTACCCACTGTAATTCCTTTAACACCATCATCGTTCCTTATCATGTTCAACAAAACCTCCAGAACGGAAATGAATAGCAGGGGGGAGAGTGGGCACCCTTGTCTTGTTCCTTTCTCAATTCTTATCTCTTCTGAGACCACATTATTTACAATAATCTTAGCTCTTTGCTCAGAGTAAATACCATTAATCCCATTAACAAAGTTTTGGCCAACCTCCATTTTTACAAAATTTCTTTTCATAAAATTCCAAGAGATATTATCAAAAGCTTTTTCGGCATCTACAAAAATTAACATTGCTTTGGTGTTTATTTTCACTTCCAATCTCTCAAGAATATCTATTATAATTCTCACATTGTCTTTCATATGTCTACCAGGCAGGAATCCTGCCTGGTCTTTATGAATTAAGTCTTTCAACACCCTTTTCAATCTTGATGCCAAAATACTAGCAAATATCTTATAATCCACATTTAGTAAGGAGATTGGTCTGTAATTTTTAACCTGAGTCTTATCCACATCCGGTTTTGGTATCAGAGAGATAAAAGCTTCTTTCCAAGTCTCTGGTGCTTTGCCCCCCCCTAAAATCTCATTTGCTACCTCCATTAATGGTTTGCCTGCAGGTGTTTTCACCCCCAGAAGGCTCCGAGGAGCAGCTGCAAAGAGAGGTTCGGGTGCCACACAGCTGTTTTGCAGAACGGAAACTTTGCCAATATCTGCGTGTTTCTCGGCGGGTCTCAGTTGCAAGACGCTGAGTTTGCTACTCGCTCACAGCCAGGAATGCCCCTGAGGCCTCTTGTGCTGTAGCCTGGCTTAGATATGAGAGGTCTGAACGAGCCTTTCCACTTCTCCCCTGATGTTATTGGTGGCAGACCTGCAAAATGCACCACAGCTTCCTAAATCTTGAAACAGAACCGTTGAGCCGTTTCCCATTCTCCCGTCCCCGAACAGCAGAGATGTTGGGGTAGCTCAGGTGCTTGCTATAATAAAGTTCACCTATGCAGACAACTTGAAAATCTCCGTATGGGTCTTTGTGGGGTGGTGGTGCCTGACCGTTGGCCCTTGGGAGTATGGGATTATTTTCTGCTGGTAGCCCTGCAGCTGGACTGCCTTCGTGGACTGAATACCGGAGGTGCTGAGTTTGTGGGACTGCGTTGGCTGTTCTCTCCCAGCAGGCCTCTTTTTATTCTGTGCATTGGGGGGGGGGTGCGTGTCTGCAGCCGCTGAGGTCAGGTGTGTTGGCGCATGATGTTTTCCCTAATTTCTGCAAGCTGGATCCTGTTCTTACCTGGCTGCATTTTATTCCCCCGTGCTCTGGAATGTCAATGTCATACCTCCAAGCGGGTGGATGCAACAACTTCAGCGCAGTTGGCAACCTTCATTCTCTGATCATGGCTCGCTGCCCCCTCCCCCCACCACCCAAATCTGCCTGAGGCCCACAGATAAACTGGCAAGCCCTTCAAGCCTCCGGGGGGGGGGCTGCTCACTGGTACTACTACAGCTGCCCTTTGAAACTTATTTTTTAAAAGCAGTTCACACTCTCTACTATTATGTTCCCAGCGCCCTCCCTACCAGGCTTATTGTGGTTTGGGGTGAGGGGTTTTGTTGCATCTTTTCTTGAAACTCGAACATGGGAGGTTAGGTAGCCAGGCATGGACACCTGTGACGGCTTCCAGCCTTCAGGCTGTGGTGTGTGGGTTTGGGGTTTTTCTTTCTTTCAAGAAATTGTTTGATGTGTGGATTTTCCACTGTGCTCTTGCGACTGCCTCAATCACACACCCAGAGTCCACTTGCCGCCTCCCTGATTCCTGAGCTGTGCTCTCAAAATGGCTGCCTGCCTCATTCATGTGTCTTGATTTCTGAGCAGGAGGTTTCTGGGAGATCTGGTGCAGGCAGGAGGTACGCAGGGTCCAGGTTCCTGTCGTAGGTGTCTCTATATCCATAGACCAGTTTCCAGAGAAGCATATCTGTGAGTTTTTAAGACTATAAAGCTTTCCGGTACAGCCTTGGTACAGAAGGCAAACGCTCCACAGACCGGCTTTACTTCTTCCTGCTCAGTGTCCTCTCAGTCCCGTCTCTCATCTTCCTTTGCAACTGGCAGCAGAACCACAAATACCAGCCCAGCCTAAGTGGTGTGCCTACCAGGAGTGAACCACCACCCCCGCTTGGATCCATTGCAGAGGGGAAAGAGACGGCCGCTGGTGGAGAAAGGACTTGGGCATGTGGCTCAAATGAGGCCCCAGCCTGGAACTGTAGTTTGTTGGACAGGTTTCCCTGGTAGGAAAGGGTTCAAAAGGAAGATAGTGAAATGAGAGCCGGCTGCATGTGCCTCCTTGGAGACCCTTAGATGATATTTCCGGCCAATAACAAATGGAGCAGCCCTAATTCTCAGCATTTGCAGAGCACTTCATTGCATTTCAGAGAGCTTCACTTGTGTTCTGTCGTTTTAGAACAGCAGCCCTGTAAAGGAGGCCAGCATTACGATCTGTGGCTGTGGTGATCTTTGAAGTTGGGGACTCAGGAAGCTCAGCTGCTCCTTCGCCTTTTGCTGTTGCAACAACCCTGGTGGCTTCTTTCTTTCTTTCTTTCTTTCTTTCTTTCTTTCTTTCTTTCTTTCTTTCTTTCTTTGTCTTGGGGTAAGCCAAGGTCCCTGCCTAGCATCTTCCTTTGCCTGTGTTGAGGCAGTTTGGCAACCTTTTATCGGGAGCCAAGAGCTGTTGTCAAAGGGCGCTGTGCACTTGTAGGGTGCTCAAACATTATTGTGATCAAATCGCAACGATTGAGAACAGAAACAATGTGTGATTACAGCAGGAGTCACCAGCGTGGTGCCCTTGAGCACAGTCGTGCCCACAGAGGCCTTCTCTGGTGCCCACAGCGTTGTCTCACCCTGCCAAAATTAGGCTTGGAAGGAGCATTCTGTTGCGACCTATAGAATGCATTGCGGTGTGTGTGAGTTTGTGGTGTGTGCTCTGCTCTTCTTTTAAGGTGGTGGCAGTGTTTGCGAGGCTGCCTGTTTTGGGTGGTGAAAGGCAAGCACAGCTTTGCAAAGGCCCTAACTAAAGTCACTGATGGTGGCAGAGAATTTCAGAACGTGGTATTTGAAATTCACTTCTTTTGGTGAGTTTGAAACCTAGATGTATGTCAGGATGGTGGGTGGCTGCCAGCCAGCTCTTCATGGAGCAGCACTTCAGCCCTGAAGCAGAGAGGAACCACCTTTATGCCTCCCCATGAGGCCCACTTGAAAGTCTTTCCTTATTATCTTTGTCCCCCCCCTCCACTTCTGCCTTTTTACTGTTGTATCTCCTCCTGCACTGAACTTCTTCATTTCTCTCTCTCCCTACCCCCCCTTCATGCATGACTCCCCACCACCCCCAAATGCGGGCCAGCACCACTGGGACCACCCATGTGCGGCCTGATCACAACCTGTCATTGCTGTGTGTCCATGCTGCACGTGCAAATAGACCTCAAACAAAGAAGGAGGTGCCACATTGCTAATAGGCAGCACCTGGGTGCATTTGCAAAGGCTGACCTTCCTTTCCAAGCACGATGCTGAAAATGCATCCTTGGTGCAACTTGTCAATGTCTGGCTGCCTTCCTCATCCTGGGGTGCACTTTTGCATTGGTCAGCTATGTGGCACAGTGTTTTAAGGCTGTCACGGACAACAAAACGCCCTTTGCTCTAGCAGTAACTGGGGAAAGGGGCCAGTGTGGTGGGTCAGCTGGTGCAGAATGCTGCAGCACAGTTGCTGACAGGAGTGAGACCCAGTCAGCATATAGAAGAGCATAGCTGCCAAGTTTTCCCTTTTCTCGCGAGGAAGCCTATTCAGCATAATGGAATTTCCCTTAAAAAAAGGGATAACTTGGCAGCTATGTAGAAGAGATCTGCACTAGCTGCTCATTTGCTACCAAACCAAGTTCAAGCTGGGGTTACTTTGCTTGTGGGATTGCCAAACCTCAAAATACCCACTCGGCTGCTTTCATCTGCACAATTGGCACTATTGTGTTTTTTAAAAAACAGAAAAGAAAAACCCACCAATATTTTTGTGTGGCAGTGCCAGTCCTTTGGAACTCCCTGCCTATTGACATTCACTGTACTCTTTGGTACCTGTTCAAAACATTTTTGCTTAGCAAAGCCTACCCAGATACGTCAAAACTGCATGTAATCTCTTTTTAACTCCTGTTGATTTCAAATCATCTTTCGAATGCTTTAAAATACCTGTTTTTAATCAAGCATCTTAATGTTTAATTTCATATTTTTGTAAACCACTTAGAGGTGTGTTGTTTTCCTTAACAAACAAGCAGTATATAATTTTTACTAATTAATAAGTGAAAGGAACTGGTGGCTGAGGAACATGCTGGTGCTGCTGGACTCCCAACTCCCCTCCTCCTGCTTGGCCCTTAGCCATGGCTGGCTCCTGGTCACTGCAGTCCAGCAACATCTGTAGGGCCCTAGGCCTAAATAGAAGGAAGGTGTGGCTTGCATGTCCTTGCCATTTGGAAATGTAACGGCCTCCTTTTCTTCCCTCTCTCCTCCCAGTAATCCTCCGCTGAGCGAGGAGATGTTGCCTCCTGGGGAGTGGATGTGCCATCGCTGTACCGTGCGCCGGAAGGTAAAGACGCCTCCGCCCATGAATGAACGGACCTTCTGGGCATTCGGATGTAATCTCTTCTCCTCCACTTCCTTCTCTGGAAAGAACAAAAGGGTTGCAAACAGCTGTGGGGAAAGATTTCTTCAGGAGGGGCGGGTGTGAGGACATACAGCTGCCACCACAGACCAAAAAAAAAATAGCTTTTATAATTCCCAACACATTATGAACACCTGTCTTTCTCAAGAGGGGCTGGGGGGAATGCTTCACAAATCTTCAGGAAAAGCTGCCGTAGATGAATTAATTCATGCTTTGAGCCTGGTAGGGAAGGTGATGAGAAAGCTGTTCCTTTCTTTACCTGCTTCTCCAGAATGTGGCCAAATGTGCAAGTCGCTGGCTTGATCAGCATAGCTATGACAGGCTAATTTGGTGGAGCCACATTCCCTGCCTTGCTAAGCCAATTGCAGGTTGTGTGCGTGTGTGTGTGCTTGCTTGCTTGCTTGCTTGCAGGGGGTAGTGGAGGGGGGAAGCTGGCTGTGACGGCACAGGCCTCTCCCTCTTTCAGGCCAGCTGCTCCCATTGCCAAGCCTCCCCAGTTCCTTCCGGCTAGCTTGGGAGAGGAGAGAATGGAATGACCTCCTGTTGTTTCCATAGCAGCGGGGGGGGCAGTGATGAGTTACACTGCCCCCCCCCACACACACACACACCGCCAAAGCTAGGGAGGCGATTATTGGGCCAGGCTCCAACTTGTCATCAGAGATGCCTGCCCTTTCCTGCAGCTAGCAGGGCGGCCCAGCTGAATGCAAATATTGACTCCTGGGGCTGCCAGCCTTCAGAGTGTGCTTGGAGAGGGAAAGGGCTGATGGCAGGGCGAGAGAGAGAGAGAGATTTCAGAGTCCAGGGATTTTCTGGCTTCTCGGGTGTCCAGCAATTCCCCCCCCCCTGCCCAAGTGTAGGATTTCCAGCTTCTGCCCTTTTCTGTTCTTAAAAAGAAAAAAAGAAAAAAATAACCAGTGTGGTAAAAGGAAGCAGAAATGGCCACCAACCTTGTTGTTGTTTAGTTGTGTCCGACTCTTCGTGACCCCATGGACCATAACACGCCAGGCACTCCTGTCTTGCACTGCCTCCCGCAGTTTGGTCAGACTCATGTTGGTAGCTTCGAGAACACTGTCCAGCCATCTCGTCCTCTGTCGTCCCCTTCTCCTTGTGCCCCCCATCTTTCCCAACATCAGGGTCTTTTCCAAGGATTCTTCTCTTCTCATGAGGTGGCCAAAGTATTGGAGCCTCAGCTTCAGGATCTGTCCTTCCAGGGAGCACTCAGGGCTGATTTCCTTCAGAATGGATAGGTTTGATCTTCTTGCAGTCCCTGGGACTCTCAAGAGTCTCCTCCAGCACCATAATTCAAAAGCATCCATTCTTCGGCGATCAGCCTTCTTTATGGTCCAGCTCTCACTTCCATACATCACTACTGGGATGTACCAACCTAGTTGACTTTAAAAGAGGACTGCACAGATTTTTGAAGGAGAGGGCTACCGATGGCTACTAGCCATGATGGCTGTGCTCTGCCTTCACAGTTGGAGACAGCAATGCTTCTGAATCCCACTTGCTGGAAACCACGGGAAAGGAGAGTCTCTTGCACTCGAGTCCCGCCTGCGGTTTCCCCACAGGCATCTAGAGGGCCACTGCGAGAACACGGTGCTGGACTAGGTTGGCCATGGGCCTGATCCAGCAAGGAGCTCTTCTTCTGTTCTTATGCATGGCAGAAGGGCCTATGGCAGAAGCGCTGGCCTCTCCCATGAAAAGGATCAGGCAACGCAGGGATCGGCGTGGCCCTTCAAAGGTGGGACTCCCAACTCCCATCTTCCCTGTCCATTGGCCACAGTGGCTGGCGGTGGAGGGAGCTGGGGGCTGCAATGTGTGGGCAGCCCCATAATCGCCACCCCCAAAGTAGGAGTCGCTGACCTCTGCCTGAGGCCCAGGAGAGCTGCTGCCAGTCAAAGGAAACCACGCCAGGCTAGATGGGCAAAGAGCCTGACCTGAGAGGATGGATGGTTCTTAGGCTTGATCTTTTGCTGTGCGTTCCTCAGGGCACCCATTGCTTTCCTGTATTTAGTACCCTTAGGAGGGTCCTTTTGACCTGCCTCCCCTGCCGGCCGTCCTTTCATTCCTCGGCCCACTTGGTCGGCTGCTGAGCTCAGCAGGCAGCTAAGAATGGCCAAGCTTGCAACTCACCAAACGGCAGGGCCAATTCAGTTGAGGCAAGAATCGCACGGACCCTTTTCCCCTTTAAATGACTTGAATCCTTTGGTCAGGACAAGGCAGCAAGGCGGCCTTGGAAGTCAGTCACTGACTCTCAGCCTAACCTATCTCACAGGGTTAAATGAGGAGGAGGAGAACTGTGTGCGTTGCCTTGAGCTCCTTGGAGGGAGGGAAAGTGGCATATAAATGCAGCCAATAAAATAAATCTCAAGCAGTCAAAGCAGTTTTATTCCTGCAAGGCTTCTCCCCACTCTGCACTCCATTCAGTTGGACACAAGCAGAAATAATGGGTTGCATTCAGCTAAGTTCTGCTCCTGAGAGACCCACTGAGAAGAATAGGTCCAAGTTAGTCACATCTGTTAATTTCAATGGACCCGAGTCTGAGTAGGCCTAACTTTGGATACTGCCCCACTGTAAGCCGATAAAAGACATGTCATTCTTCAGCCTGAGGGGTCCCATTCCCTTCCAGACAACCTTCTCGGCACCAGATTCCAGTCCTGGGCAAGACCAAGGGCAAAAGCAAGCGGAAGGTCAAATATAAATTCTACCTTTGTCCAGTCCCCCTCTCTGTCCCCCATCCAAGCAAGCAAGAGGCATGATCAGAGTTCAGTGACACATCTCCAGGCAGGCGCTTGGGGTGTGGCCCCAAACAAGTTGCAGGGACCAGATAAGAGAGTCCCCCGGCGGGGGGGGGGGGCGTTGTGTGGCCACTGACCCCTGATTTGGACTGTCCAGTGAAGGTGATGCTTCCCCTCCCTCTGGCTGCTCTGGAGCTGCTGTGTTAAGGCTGCCTGCCTGCTTTGTGCCTTGCAGAAGCGGGAGCAGAAGAAGGAGCTGGGCCACGTCAATGGCTTGGTGGAGAAGTCCGGGAAGAGGACCACGTCCCCCACCAGCGACACAGCGGACTTCTTGGACCGGGCGAGCGGCGGTGTTCTCCGGACCCTCTCCCACACCCGGCTCCTAGAGCGAAGGGCCAGCCGGCCCAGCACGCCCACCTCCAGCGCCAGCACCGAGACCCCCAACTCGGAGCAGAACGACATGGACGAGGACATCATCGACGTGGACGATGACTCTGCCACCACAGCAGAGGCAGACGGCGGGCAGCCCCATCTGAAGCGGCCCTTTGAGCTGCTCATCGCCGCCGCCATGGAGAGGAACCCCACCCAGTTCCAGCTGCCCAATGAGCTGACCTGCACCACCGCACTTCCAGGTGAGCGGCAGACCCCCCCCCCCCATTCACAAACACCAGTAGAGGGAGAAGCTGGAGCCGGGGGCTCCAGAAGAGGCTGGGCAAGCTGTTTGGCTTAGCTTAGCTTGTGGGCATTGCCATTGCAAAGGGGGTGGCCTTGCGACTCCATGCCTGGTTGCATGGGTAGCCCAGCACAGGTTGGGGCCCATCTCCCCTATCAAGACTCTCATGTCCCTCCATGGCTGGGAGTTTGGCTCAGTGGTTCCCAAAGTGGGCAGGTCTTTCCCAGAGGCGGTGGGATTGCGCAGGGGGACTTTACTAGGAAAGGGAGCCATAGGGGGTTGATGGAGGTGTAAATGACTCTTGAGATGTTGAAAAGCTAGTATCACTGGATCAAGTTCATCAGGTTTTTTTTAAAAAAAAAACCTAAATAGTTTTGATTGGACTTTGATTAAAAGTGCAGTCAGTTGTTAATCTTCCTTAGTTGGGTGGCTGTTCTGAGTAATTATTTTTAGTAGGGTAGCGTGGGGCAATGGGAATCAGTTTATGGAACCAAGGGGGCAGGGATGCAACAAATGTTTGGAAACCACTGGCGTAGCCGTTTGAGGAATAACAAGGCCGTTTCCATCTGTCTTCCCGCCCACCTGCCCACCCAGGTACTAGTAAGAGGAGGAGGAAGGAGGAGACGACTGGGAAGAACGTCAAGAAAGCACAGCATGAGCTGGACCACAACGGGTTGGTCCCCCTGCCGGTCAAAGTCTGCTTCACCTGCAGCAGGTATGGGTGTGGCGAGCAGGGCTGGGCAGGGGGCTGTAATGGCATTCTGTGCCAGCTTTCTTGGCCAAGGGTGGGAGTCAGAGCTGGCCATGTTCCCACAGGGCCTGGGCTTAGGCAGCACCGTGGGAGGCCTGTGGGACTTCCTGGCACTCCCTCTTGGCCCAGCTATGCCCAAGGCCTCACATGGAGTACCGACTGTTTCCCCAGCTGCGGGCAGAGTGCAGCAGGATTCCCACTTAAGGCGTTTGGAGGTCATGGTTTTGGATCATGGGCACATCCTTTTCAGGGGAAGTGCTTCTCAGGGGGCCAGGCACCTGCTTTGCATGCAGAAGGCCCCAGGCTCAGCCCCCCCTTTCATCTTCAGTTTAAAGGGCAACGGGAGATAACCTCTTCCTACCCAAGACCTTGGCGACCTGCTGACCCCAGTCAGAGTAAATCAGCCTTCCCTCACCTCGAGCCGCCATGGCGTTTTAGACTACAACCCCCATCAGCCCCCAGCCAGCACAGCCACACGATGCTGGGGCAGGTGGAAGTTGTAGCCCGCAAGTTCCCTTTCTCTTCCCTGCTCTGTGTAATGATGGCGCTTTCCCCTCCCCCTTCCAGGAGTTGCCGCGTGGCCCCGCTCATCCAGTGCGACTACTGCCCGCTGCTCTTCCACATGGACTGCCTGGAGCCTCCTCTCACAGCCATGCCGCTGGGCAGGTGGATGTGTCCAAACCACATTGAGCACGTGGTGGTAAGTTGGCCTTCTCCTCCGGGGCCTGCAGAGTCTCTCCCCTCCCGCCTTGCTCCCATGTTGCTGCTGCTGTGACCTGGGGGCGTTGTAATGAGTGCCCCCCCCTCTCTTCCAGCTGAACCAGAAGAACATGACCCTGAGCAACCGGTGCCGAGTGTTTGACCGCTTCCAGGACACCATCTCCCAGCACGTGGTCAAGGTGGACTTCCTCAACCGGGTCCACAAGAAGCACCCCCCCAACCGCCGCGTGGTGCAGTCCATGAAGAGGAAGGGGCTGAAGGTCAGTGGGGAAGGGGTTGTGCTGGGAGAGGGCTTGAAGGGAGGGTGGGCTGGCCTCTGAGCTTCCTCCGGACTTCCAGGCGCCAGACTCTTTCCTTGGTGAAGCTGCCTTGCATGAGTCCACCAGGAGGTGGCAGCCTTGCCTGCGGAGAGGACAGCTTTTCCTCTTGAAGCTTGCAGGCCTTGCCTTGCTCTTTAACCAGGCTTGGCCGAGAGGCAAGGCTGGGAAGATTGAACTGCCCCCCCCTCTCTCTCTCTCCGATGCCCCCCTCAGGTTCCTGATGCCATCAAGTCCCAGTATCGGATCCCACCCTCGCTGCTGGCCCCTGCGGCGATCAGAGACGGGGAGCTCATCTGCAACGGGGTCCCTGAGGAGCCCTCGCCGAAGCACCTTTGCAGCCCGGAGCACTTAGCCACCCAGTCAGAACAGCAAGAGGTAAAGGGCTGGAGCAGGTGCCTCTCTGCCAAAGGAGGGTCCCATCCTGTCCCCAGCTTCAAATTAGAGGGATGCTGCCTTTCGACACCAGCAGACTCTCAGCACAGCTGCGCTTGGCCCTGGCCCTGCTGAGAGCAGCCCCTCAAGCCGCAGGGCGAGCAGCCCTGAGCACCTCTCCATCAGGCCCCTTGTGGTGGTCTGTTAGGCCTTCTTCCTCCTCCCTTGCATGTTTAGATGTCTCCAAGCTGGCGTCTGGGCTGGAAGCGGAGCAGATAACCTCTTTGGGAAACTAGCCTTGCATCCATGCTCTGCAGCTAAAAGTTCTGTTGCGGATTCAGTCTTTTTCCCATGGCAAAGCTCTTTTGTTTCCCTCTGGAGCTGTGGGTTGGCCATCCTTCCAGTAGACAGAGGAGCCTGGAGGGACTTTGCTGGATGCGAGCAGCCTGCTTGGAATACGCAGGACAGTTCCAGGATTCCCCATGGGGTTGCTGTTCCCTGCTGTAAGCTTTTGTTGGCTCATCTTCCTTGCCTGCCTTAGACCTTGGGCTTGTGCGTTTGCTACAGGCATCTTGCCAGCCGCTGTGAGAACAGGGTCTTGACTCAGAGGGGCCATTGGTCTGACCTGGCAGGGCCATCCTGATGTTCTTCTGGAGGAGAAGGCTATCCATTGCTCCCAGCCAGAGAGAGTCGGAGGCAACAATGCTTCTGAACAGCGGGTGCTGGAAGTTGCAGGAAGGGACAGGGCTGCTCTCGTGCTTGGGTCCTGCTTGTGGGTTTCCCTTGGGGCATCAGGTTGGACTAGGCTGGGACACTAGCCATATCAGCAGGGCCATTCGGGTGTCCTTTTTCAGGATCTCGTGTTGCGCTCCTTGCAGACTTCCTCTCCTAAGTGCCTCACTCTGTATTCCTTTCTCCTTCCAGTGGCTGTGCAGCGTCGTCGCCCTGCAATGCAGTATATTGAGACACTTATCTGCCACGCAGATGCCCTCGCTCTGGGACTCTGAGCAGGTGGAAAAGGCGGACGTCAAGCCGGTGATCGTGGCCGACGGCTCCCTGGCCGGCCCTTACCAAGTGGCGGACAAAGCCAGCCTCCCTCCCCTCTATTCGGCGCCCTGCCCGCCTGGCATTGCCCCCCAGAACTCCTTGGGGTCTTCCCTGCAGGAGGACACCCACTACCCCTCGTGTACGGACAGGCCCAAGAAAGCATCTCCCTGCAGCGGGACGTCCAACGGCCCCAACGCCCCCGCGGAGGTGAAGATCAACGGGCCGCATTTATACGGCGACGCTGCTTCCGCCAACTTGACTGACTCCCCAAGGCTTGGTGGCCAGGGCAGCGGCGCCCTACCAGGGTTGTCCCAGCGGCAGCAGCCATGGCCCCGGCCTGCCACCCCACCGGTAGCCTGCGGGCTCCTCAATCACATGGTGGCGGGGGCTGTCGTGAAGACGGAGAATGCGGTGGGGCCAATCTCGTGCACGCACAGGGGCTCCGTGCCAACAGCAGGCATGCCGGCCTCCATCCCCAGCTCTTGCGCCAGCCTGGAAGCTGCCAGCACTCTGCAGAGGAAAAACGCGCAGACGCAGGTTGGGCCTCTGCTGGCCTCGGACCTGGGGGCGATGGACTCTCCCCTCACTGCCACCCGGGCGCTCACCCCTCCCCAAGCGGCAGCGGTGGGTGGCGGGGTCTCTGCCATCGGAGCTGCGCATGGCTTTTGCTCACCAGCACCGCCTCCAGGTGAGAGTGGGGGGGCTTCAGGGCAACCGGGGGTCTCTGGGAGCCCTGCCTTAAAAGGGGCAGCGGGAATGACTTGAGTCCTGGGGGACGCTGCCACTTTCATTTATTTTTATTCGTAAAATTAATACACCGCCTGATGGTTAAAAATCTTCACTGCGGTTTGCAGAAATATAAAAAGCTGGAATTATAAGAAAATTTAACAGCAATAATTTAAAACTTCCAAAAAGCTAAAATAATAGACTAAAAGCAAAACTTCCACCAGCTTTCTGACAAATCCGACCCACCATTGAAGCCAATGTGTTTTGACTGCGCGATATAGATAAATAGATTAGATATTGGGGGGGGTGCCACCTGTGAATCCTGACCCAACAGTTCTTTTTGCTCCTCCCTCTAGACGGTAAGGTCAGCCCGAGCACCTTATCCATAGGAAGTATCTTAGCCACCCCCTCGTTGCTCCCTCCCAACTCTTCAGCCACGCTGGACCTCGCAAGTTCCCTGAAAGCATTAATGGACAGCAGCGGAGGTGAGTGGTTGCACAAAGGTATCTTGCTCTGCCAGGAAGGGGGCAGGGAGCTCCTCTTGTTGGTCTTAGGGTGACGACATCCCCAGGGGTTCAGACATCCCCAGGGGGCCTCCTAATTCAGCAGTGTTCCCTTTCGATTCTCTCTGACCAAGCTGCTGTGTCGTCACACACACACCCTTTGCGCAGGCTGTGGGTGGGCCAGCCTGCTGCTTGCCACCCTCTTGATGAAGGCAACATCTGCACCCGCTGGTGATGCCAGAGGTGCATTTAGATTGCCTCTTGCCTCCACCCCCAGGCTTGGAAGGCAGGATCGTGACCCAGCTGGACCCATGGCAAATGCTAGGTCTGCTCGTATTGTGTCTCCGTGGCCCTAGGCCTATCAGGAAGGCACCGTTAGAAAAGGGTGCCTTGCTCCTGACAATTCCACAAGGTTTAATTCATTGATTCCCCCCAGGCACCTCACCTTAACAGCACCATCTCTTCTTCTTTTATGTCAGCAGAGATTGAGATAAACATGCTGGATGAGAAACTGATCAAGTTCCTGGCCTTGCAAAGGATACATCAGCTGTTTGCTTCCAGGGTCCAGCCCTTTGCAGGCAACGCTGGTCCCCACCAGCCCAGTCCTGGGGGCAATCCTGCGGAAGGTAGGCCCATGCCCATGTTCACTCGGGCACACTCTCCTCCTCTTCCTCTTCTCCTCCTCCGCTGCTCTTGGGGGTAGTACAAGCATCTTAAAATTGTAAGTCGCCTTTCTGCTACACACTCCCCAAGAGTTGAAATGCAGAAAAAGAGAGGGGGGCAAACAAGTGACGGCGCCAGCAGTAGGAGAGGCAGGCTCCTTGGGAAGGGCCTGCACCAGAGAAGAAAGTTTTCTCTAGGCATAGGCAGAGCACAAAAGCATCATTGGCAAGTTAGATGGCTGGTCCATCTCGCTCAGTATCGTTTGCATTCACTGGCAGCAGTTCTCAGGGTTTCGGCAATGAACTGCCCCAGAACAACCCTGGGACCTTCTACAGCCTAAAAATAAAGTAAGATTCTAGTCCCCGTGATTCTGAATAAAGGTTTGAAATAGGAACGCAGGAAGCTGCCTTGTACCAAATCAGGTCGCTGGCCCATCTAGTTCAGTATTGTCCGCACTGACAGCAGTGGCTCTCCAGAGTTTCTGACCGGACGTTGCCGGTCCTTCCTGGAGATGTTGTCAGGGGTTGAACCCTGAGCAGGTGCCCAACCACTGAGCTGCAGCCCTCACCCCAAATAGAAAACATCTGGAACAATGGGGCAGATCGGTATGATGAAAAGCCCTTTGCCCACCCTGCCTCTCAGCCAAGGGGAGGTAGTCTAGCCCTGTGTTGCCCACTCTGCCTGGCAGCAGCTCTCCAAGGTCTCTGGGGTGCCCCCTGCTGCCCTTTGCCCAGGGTTTGAACCTGGGACCTCCTTCCCACTGGCACCGGGAGTACAGATGCCTTCTCGCTGCCTCGCTTTCGGTGACACACCTGCTCAGGTGCTGACCCAGGCCCTGCGATGCTTTGTTCAAGAAGTGTTGGCCAAAAGATGTGCCTTGGTGGGATGGGGAGTGAGAAGGCAAATGACACCCTTCACCCTGCCTCCTCTCCTCCTCCTCCTCCTCCTCCTCAAGGCAAAATGAAAAATGGCAAGAACACGGCTGGTGGTTTTTTTTGGGGGGGGGAGGGTGCATGGGTGTGTTCAAATCCAGGGGGCTTCTCTCCTCTTGGCAGCGCTTGGTTCTTGAGACCACATGCCAGGGATTCTTTAGCTGTGAATCCTGCACTGAGGAGGGGCTGGGCTAGACGGCAACCTTGGGGGATCCCTTCCAACTCTACAATTCGATGAATTCCGTCTTTCTGTCTTCCAGGGCAGAGGAAGGAGGTGCAGGCCCGAGCCGTCTTCTACCCTCTGCTGGGGATGGGCAGTGCGGTGAACATGTGCTACAGGACCCTCTACATTGGGACAGGCAAGGGCTAACTCACTGGGGGACTAGCTGGCCTCCCACCAAGGGAGGGGGAGAAGCTACGTGTGTGTGTGTGCTCAGCAGCCTCCTGGCTGCCCAATTGGCTGGGGAAGCGGGGTCCGCTTGCAAGTTGCTGCAGCTGCTCTCGCCGGAAGCTAGTAACTGGGGTGGGGGGGGAACCCTGAGCCTTCTGGGAATGGGTGTGCTTTCATCTCAACTTCTGCCGTGGTCCTTTCCTGCTTCCTGTGGCTTTTGGTGGAGGTCTGGCTGCATCCGAGCCGCCTATGCTCAACAGAGTTTCTGTCTCCCTCCTTCCTTTGCGCAGGAGCTGACATGGATGTGTGCCTTACAAACTACGGTCACTGCAACTACGTCTCAGGCAAGCACGCCTGCATCTTCTACGACGAGGTGAGTCGTGCAGTGCTGCAACCCGGGAGAGTGGCTTGATTTGGAGGCAGGAAGATCTGCTTCTGAGAGAGCAGAGAGAGAAAGAGAGGAAGCAGCCTTCTGGGCATCCTTGCCACCAACACCTCCCGTCCAGGGTGTGACTCTGTCTCCCTTTCCCTCTGCCCCAGAACACCAAGCACTACGAGCTGCTCAACTACAGCGAGCACGGCACAACGGTGGACAATGTCCTGTATTCATGCGACTTCTCCGAGAAGACGGCGCTCGTCCCGGCCAGCAGCATGGTTGCCAAAGTACAGAGTGTGATCAGTAAGTTTGCAGCCTCCCCTGAGCACCGGAGACAAAGCAACGCCAGAATCCTACCCAAGGGCAACTTGGATAGGCAGGAAATCCCCACTCTGCAAGCGTTTCTCTGTCTGTTTTGCACAAGCATTCCTTCTAGTCCAGGCTTCCTCATCCTCGGCCCTCCAGATGTTTCAAGACTACAATTCTCATCATCACTGACCACTGGTCCTACTAGCCAGGGATCATGGGAGTTGTACTCCAAAAACATCTGGAAGGCCGAGGTTGAGGAAGCCTGTTCTAGTCCTTAAGACAGCTGCACAGGTGTGAATGTGTGGACATTGCTCTGCTTAAAAATCAGAAGCCAGAGGGATGGTTAAATAAGATATCGAGGAGTGAGAGGGGGTGGGTGGGAGGTTCAGCCCCTTTTTGAAGCGAGGATTGTGCACAGGATTCCCAAGGCGATCACGCCACGTATTTGCGCAATGGCTTTATGGTGCCGGCAGCTTTATTTTCAATCTCTCGCACACCCCTTTCCACCTTTGCCCACTGTGCCTCTCTCTCTCTCCCTGTATTCCAGAGCGACACAAGAGCCGGAAGCAGCAGCAACAGCCACCACCTCCCGAAGAGGAGCAGCCGCCAAGCGAAGAGGCGGCGGCCATGCGGTCCCAGGCCCAGGGCCCCTCCCCCAAGCCCTGCAACTGCAAAGCCAGCAGCTCCAGCCTCATTGGGGGCAGCGGGGCTGGCTGGGAGGGGACGGCCCTCCTGCACCACGGCAGTTACATCAAGCTGGGCTGCCTGCAGTTCGTCTTCAGCATCACGGAGTTTGCGACCAAACAGCCCAGGGGTGGAGATGCCGCCGCGGCCTTAGCACAAGAGAGGGACTTGGAGGAGAAGCTGTCCCCAAAGGCCCAGCAGGTCCCTGTGCTGCGCTCAAATTCAGTGCCCTAGGGCGAGGCAACGACTGGGGGGGGGGGGGTTGGACAAGGAAAAATTAACCCTCCCTCCCAAGATCAAGAGACTCTCGCACAGACACACAACACCCCTTGGATGTCCACGAACCATGTCTTGTCCGGATTCCCAACCTTCAACGTGGGCCACAGACTGTTGACGCCCTTTGCATGAGATGAAGAACTTTTAATTTTTATTATTAATTATTATTATTATTATTATTGTTTGCTCAAGTTTTTAGGGGCATTTGCACATATATTTGTACTATACATTTCATTTAAAAAGAGAAGTAAAGGAAAACTGCAGCGTGTTGGGAAGCCGTGCTGGGGCAGAGCCGGCAAGAGGGGGCCGGGAGGGGAGGGGGGGTCGTTGACATGGCCACCCAGGCAAGCCTGCTCCCCTTTGCAGTTGTAAAATAATCCCAAAAAAAACCTGTTCTATTTTGTGCCAGTGACAATAGTTTTTATATTAAAGAGAAAAAGAGAAATACAGTTTTCATACAGCAAAAATCTATTCAATTATCATTGTTTTATTTAATGTAAAGATGCGCTATCCTGCCAGATTTATTTTCTCCCCCCCCCCTTTCCTACCTCCTGTGCCCCCCCCTTCTCTCCCCCTTCCTGCTGCAGTTGCAATTCTGCGTATTGTGTGTGTGGCAGGAAGCGAGTTCCAATTTCCTGCTGCCCACCCTGTTCCGTTCCCGCCCCCCTTTTAGATGATGGAGAAGTATTTGGGGTTCTGTGTAAATACATCCACTGACAGCGTTTTTCTCTTACCCCCCCACCCCCCACCCCACTGTGTTTTTTAAGCTGTGTATGTGTGGGTTATGACGTTTTTCCTCCAGTTGTCTTAATTGTAGCAAAGCGTTTCTTTGTCGTAAGCCTCCTTTTTCCTCCCTTTTGTTCCAGAAACTTCCCCCCCACCCCCACCCCGCAGCTAAGTTCTGATGTACAGAAGTAAATTGCTATGTTTTAGGCTTTACGGAAACTTTTTTTCCCTCTCTCCTGTATTCTGTATATAAAACAAAAACTATGGCACTCGTCGATGTCTGGCTGTCTCTGGAAATTCCCTGCCATCAGCAAGAAAAGTTCTGTCGGCTTTTTGGGGGTTCCTGTAGGCAAATGCCCCTGTGGGGGTTTCCTTCCTTCCCCCACCCCACCCCCAGGTCACAAGGTGGGGCCTCCTTTTGCACCTGCGCTGTCAGACGGAAGCCAGCCGCTTCTCCTTCACTGTGTGAAGATTCAGCCAAAAGTGGGATCTGAGGACTGGTTGTGCACAGGGTGCCAATCTAGGGTGCCCCTTCCCTCCTCCCCCCGCCCCCCACAACAGGGTATATACTTGTAGGGCATTGTGGAACAAGAACAGCACCTCTGGCACCCAGAGGCTATATTGGGGGGGCATGGGGGGGAGAAGATTATTCCCGCCGGTTGGCCTCGACTCAACTCCATCCTGGAGGTGAGATCTGCTGAGTTCTTTAAAATGTTTTTAATGCTTGGGGGGGTTTTGGATCTGGAAAAATTCTTAACCTTTTTTTTTTGTATAAAACTGAAAGATTTCATGACTGTTCCAATGGCATTAAGTCTGTATTAATAAACTCACATACTACTATTTAAAAATCATGGGGCTGTGCCAAGCCGTGCCAATTCTTTTTAAAGAAT
Organism: Zootoca vivipara; assembly: GCF_965207765.1. Taxonomy (NCBI): domain Eukaryota; kingdom Metazoa; phylum Chordata; class Lepidosauria; order Squamata; family Lacertidae; genus Zootoca; species Zootoca vivipara. The sequence continues at coordinate 45,402,021 of NC_142597.1, forward strand.
TCTTTTGCTCTCCTTCTTGTCATCATCGCCCACGTTCCCTTTCTAGATGGAGCTGGGCTCCTTCCCTGGGAAGCCAGTCTCCCTCCTCCCACTAGAACAAGAAAAGTTGGAAGTGATCCAGAGGATCACCCAACCCCCAGCAATGCATTAGGACTTGTGGGGCACTGGCCCCCCTCCCTCAGCCTGCCCCACCTGCCTGCCACCTTCCTTTGAACCAGCCAGTGGGGTGGGTGGTTCTTCCCCCTCCTAAGTCTTGATCTTGCCCCTTGTAGAACTCAGGAGAAATGGAACGAATCGGCTCTACCATTGAGTTTCCCATTGAGTTACCATTGAGGGCCCGGAATCTGGCCCTGAGCACAAGAGCCCTCTCCCTACGTTTTCCAGCAACTGGCTTCAGAAGCAGCGCTGCCTGCCAGCCATGGAGGAAGAACATCGTCATTACGGATAGTAGCCATCGATAGCCCTCTCCTCCTCCATGAATTTGTCTAATCCAGCAACATGGGGAGACCACAGTCTGCACCCTGCCCCGGAAAATCGCTGCCTCTTAAGCCCACCAGATGAGAACAAGAGGTCAAATTCTACAGAAGGTTCCTGCATTTGTTGGCCAGCTGAACTTCCCCTGTTGGCCAGACGCCTGTTCATTCTTCAGCGGAAATCAGTTAAATAACTTTCCTCCCTCCACCCTCACCGATAACATCTTCATTCCAGCATTCCCTGTCGAATTGAGATCCTCTGCTTATCTAAGGGGTGTCTAGATTGCCGCAGCCAGCCTCAATCACTATTACTGTATATTTAACTGCATTTATAATACTGCTTTGATCGTTCATAACTTCTAATCAAGTTGGATCGCACAATGTTTCTTTTAAAAAATACTGATAAAATCTAAGGTGGGAAAAGCAAGTTAACTTAAAATTTCTCAACATATGCATGGTGTACTTTGCAAACAAGTTTTCTTTTGCGAAAAAAATGTTTCTGTCCTCAAGAACTTGATCTAAATGTTGGCAACAAGAAACAAAGGAGGGGAGAGGAGGAGGGCAGAATAACGAGGATTTCAGAACAACTTCAATTTCTGTTTGACCCTGGAGAATGATTTCAGGGACTGGTGCCTCCAACTCCCATGAGCCTTAGAGTCAGGGATGCCCAAGAGCCAGGCATGATGGGAGTTGGGAAGCCATCCGGTGCAACGTCAGGGTCCCAGGGCCTTCGCTTAAACCAGGTGCAGGGAACCTTTGGCCCTTCAGATGGTGCTGAACTACAACTCCCATCACCTCTGGCCGTTGGCCATGCTTGCAATGTTGGGCTGACAAGCTATGTAGCTCAGCAGCATCTGAAGGGCCAACTTCTCCACACCTGGTTTAATGCAAGGCTTCCACCTGAGTTCCTACGGAATACCCCTGGTGTTTGGTTTCCTATGAATTCTTGGCAGTGGCTGGCCTAAGGAGCTTCCTGGTGCCTTGCATGTTGTTGTTGTTACTACTGCTGATGATGATGTTGTTGTTACTACTGCTGCTGCAGCAAAGTCAGATCCTCGGTCTTATCTAGCTCACCACTGTCAACAACAGGGTTTCCCAGACTTAGGTTTCCAGCTACAATTGCTATCAACCCTGACCACTGGTCCTGCTGGTTAGGAATCATAGAGTTGGAAGAGACCACAAGGGCCACCCAGTCCAATCCCCTGCCAAGCAGGAAACACCATCAAAGCATTCCTGATGGAAGTTGTAGTCCAAAAAACAGCTGGAGACCCAAGCTTGGGGAACCCTGGTCTATACTGACTGGCAGTAGCCTCAGTGGCGGACTTTGCGCTTTAAAAATTCTATGTGCAACACCAAAATTTGCTGCTCCCTCCCCCTCCCTTGCCTTCTGTTGTTTGTCATTGTTGTGGCTCCCCCATGGTGTCCTCTCAGCTCAGCGTCCAGTGTGGCCAAACTGGTTGTACTTCCCTAAATCCGCCTCTGACAGCCTTCCAGGGTTTCCCATTTTTAAGGAGCTGGGTGTCTTTGCATCCTTGCGATTCCAGGGTTTCAAATCTGACACCTTCCGCATGCAAAGCAGGTGTCCCAACACTGAGGTTCCTAGGGCTGTTTCCCTAAAAATTAGATTAAGATTTCTAGGCTTGAAACAAAGGGCTGACTTAAATAGGAACACTGCCTTATACCATGTTAAACCATTGCTCTATCAAACTCAGTACTGTCTACACTGACTGGCAGGGTTTCAGATGGGGGGGGGAATTCCCTTTGCCAGCCTTGTCTGGATATGGAAGCTGGGACCTTCTGCAAGCAGAGCAAATACTCTTCAACTTGAGATCAGGCTTTTCTATTGGCAAGGGGGCCTGAGTCTGCAGGTGAGTCTGCAAGTACTTGAGATTTAGCAGAGTTGGTGCAAAGCCTAGCTCAGGCGTCCCCAAACTGCAGCCCTTCAGATGTTTTGGCCTACAACTCCCATGATCCCCAGTGGTCAGGATTGTAGTCCAAAACATCTGGAGGGCCGAAGTTTGGGGGTGCCTGGCCTAGCTTGAGCTCCGTAGGATCCTTGGAACATGTGTCTCCTTCTAGAGATGCTGGGGGGGGGGAGGCATTGATTAGCACAGGCACCCCCAAACTTCGGCCCTCCAGATGTTTTGGACTACAATTCCCATCTTCCCCAACCACTGGTCCTGTTAGCTAGGGATCATGGGAGTTATAGGCCAAAACATCTGGAGGGCCGCAGTTTGGGGATGCCTGGATTAGCACAAACAAGACTCTCCACGCGCGGCGCAGCCACGTGAAAAAGATACAAGTTCTCCGTGTTAAGGAGAGGCTCTTGGAAGTTCACGATGCAGTTGCTGGAGCCGCAGCCCCGCCTGGAAAAGAGCTTGCTTGACAGTCAGCACCTGCTTGGCCTAGAGGCAAAAGGGAATCGCTTCCGTGGCTGAAGGAGGCAGCCATACATACATACACACACCCGCAGCTGGTGGCCTTGGCGACAGATCTGGCCTTCTGTCGCCAAACAGTGATGGCCGAGGGAGAGCCCAGAAGATGATGGGCTGCAAACCCCGAGGAGGAAATCTGAGGCGCTCTGCCTGCTGCCAGCCTGGTCCACGGACAAGGACGGAGGGAACTGGAGTCCGACAGCATCTAGTGCAGGCATGTCAAACCTGCAGCCCTCCAGATGTTTTGGACTACAATTCCCATCTTCCCCAACCACTGGTCCTGCTAGCTAGGGATCATGGGAGTTGTAGGCCAAAACATCTGGAGGGCCGCATGTTTGACATGCCTGATCTAGTGCAAGGTCACCGATGTTCCCCATCTCTGCTCCGTGGGAAGGAAGGAGTCTCAAAGAGAGATGGCTCCATCTCTGAAGAAGCTGAAGCATCTGAAGAAGTGGGCATGCACACGAAAGCTCATTCCAATGACAAACTTAGTTGGTCTCTAAGGTGCTACTGGAAGGAATTTTTTTCATTTTGTTTCGGCTCGTTCTCTGGTTACGCACAGCGCGTCTGCAGGAAGGGCAGCAGCGAGCGCGCAGCGTTACGCAAGGATCCGCGGGGGGAGGAGCGAGAGGAGGGATCCGGCAGCGTCTGGCTGCTGGGAACCTGCCTCCCGAGGAGGAGGAGACCCAGGAGCAGCGGCCTGCATTTTGGGACGCGCGGGGCGGGGCTCTGACCGCCCACATGGTCCGGGATACGCGCATCTCTGCCAGCGGCCAGGGGTTCTGGCTCCGTTCTTGGCACGCCTTGCAGCGCAAGTGGCGGCAGGCGCGCAGCGTTGCGCAAGGGTCCGCCCGCGGGAGAAAGAGGTTAGAGGAAGGATCTGGTTGCTGGGAACCTGCCTCCCGAGGAGGCGGAGCAGCAGGAGCAGCGGCGTCCGCCTCTTCCTCCGACCGGCAGTGCGCGGAGCCGGCGATCGCGGGCGCAAGATGCGCGCCTAGGCTGCTGCCTCCTCCCGCCGGGCGCAAGAAGCGCGCGATGGCCGCGGCGGAGGCGCTGGCGGGTCTGGCGCTGGCGCTGGGCCTCTACGCCTTGCTCTATTACAACTTCATCAAAGGCGCCACGTGCAAGAACGAGGCCAGCCTGCGGGGCAAGACGGTGGTGATCACAGGTCAGGATCGCCCCCAGGTCTCGGAAGACGGGGGGCAGCGTGGGGCAGTGGTTAGAGCGCCCGAAGAGGGTCTGCGGGAGCTCCCGCATCGGGGGTTGCCTGGCCGTTGATCCCCAAGAAAAAAAAACTCCAGATCAGCCTGAGCAACATGCAGCCTTGGGCAAAGATATATCCAGGTGAAACTCGGAAAATTAGAATATCGTCGAAAAGTTGCATTTCAGTAATGCAACTTGTTGTTGTTTTTCTTTTTACAAATGCTTTCTTTTGGAAATTCCACAGTAATAAATCAAGTCGTTACAATAATACAAAAATAAACATCGCTATTACATTTCATTAATTACATTCCATTTATAATTGACCCGGCTAACGGCAAATAATTACAATTACAACAAATAAAGGCTTGCCATATCTTGCTTTGCATGCCATGCATCTATCTCATATATTGGTTTCCCCTTTTAAGCTGCATTACTGAAATAAATGCACTTTTCGGTGATATTCTAATTTTCCGAGTTTCACCTGTACGAGGGCACGCCCTGTGTCAAAAAGACATTAGAGGCATAGTGGATCAGGAGGGATGAGCAGCTAATGGCTGCTGGGCCAAACCTGTGCAGAGGAGGGCTTGGGCAATTATGATGATGTGTTGAGTAAGGCGACACACCCAGGGATGGAGAAACCTGTGGCGCTTTTCCTGATCTGGGATTCAGCATGGCTCAGTCAGGATGATGGGAACTGGAGTCCCACAGGTGTCCCCCCCCCATCTCTGCTCAGCTAGGAGGAGCCTGATACTGGATAGCGTAAGAGAGATTACTGGTACTCCATTTCCAGCCCAACCTGGAAACGAGATAGAAGAGGGTTGGCCTTTAAGAGGCGCCCCACGGAGGTGACAGGTCGGTTATATATAAATTTATTACATATAATATATTATAAAGAGATTAATGGAACACGCTGATAACGGTGCCCTGGCAGCTGGCCCTGAGATGGCAGCCTCTGTTGAACTACAGCTCCCATCATGCAGCGTGGCCAGTATTTAGGGAAGGTGGGAATTGTAGTCCAAGAGCGTCTGGCAGAGGGCTCCAGAGCTTTATTCAGGGGGTCTGGGATGTGCCTGAGGGTTTGTAGTGGAAGATGAGAGACGGCACATCCATAGCATTCAATATTCGTATATACAGTATTGTATTGTATTCTGCTACAATTTGAGCTCTCCTAAGAATGTAAGGGATGCGGGTGGCGCTGTCGTCTAAACCACTGAGCCTAGGGCTTGCCGATCAGAAGGTTGGCGGTTCAAATCCCCATGACAGGGTGAGCTCCCGGGGTTCCGGTTTCCGCCGGCAGGAATGGCGGACCTGTTTTCCATCTCTCTGACCTTCGTAAGGAATTTGGCGGTTGCTAGGGGAGTAAATGGCAACCCCCTACCCTCACTTTATAAACTGTTGTTACTGAGCATATTTTTTAAAGATGTGGAGTTGCCGACGAGAAAAGCCCCCCTCTAGTTGGACGGAAGGAGTCCTGGACGCGTTCGGAGGATTTATGAGCTGTGACGCACTTTGAATTGGAGCAGCGACCTGAAGCTAAGTTCAGCTATAGGGCAAGGAGATCCATTAATTTACCAAGAGTCTATGGTTTGATGTTTGGGTCTTCTGCCTGGAAAAGCTGTAAATTTTATAAAGATCGTTAATCTTCCCGGTTATGAGAGAAAACGAAAGTGCTTTGAGTTTTTTTAAGATGGCGCTGCTTCGTGTTGACGCAACAGGGAGCTCCAGACCAAGAAGATTTATGGGGAGGCTGGACTGATTAACCCACACAGGAGAAAGAACATTTGTGAAACCTTGTTTGATATTTATCTCAGCAGCTGGGAAACAATCGGTTGAAAGTGGAAAACATCTATGTGACTATAAGGGAAAGATTCGGATTATTATGAACTTGGAGAGACGATTTGAACTTTAGAAAAAAGACGGCAGTGGACGGTTGCGAGGAATCCCCAATTTCTTGAAGCATGGGAACCCAAAAAAAAATTTTTAGATGATTTGGCATAATATTCGGTTTGATTGATATATATGTGTATAATTTGAAATAATGAATGTGATATAATTGGTTTTAATTGGAAAATTAATAAAAATATATTTAAAAAAAATATATAAAAAAAAGACAGGGTGAGCTCCCATTGCTCGGTCCCAGCTCCTGCCAACCTAGCAGTTTGAAAGCACGTCAAAGTGCAAGTAGATAAATAGGTGCCGCTCCAGCGGGAAGGTAAACAGCGTTTCCGTGCACTGTTCTGGTTTCGCCAGAAGCGGCTTAGTCATGCTGGCCACATGACCTGGAAGCTGTCTGCGGACAAACGCCGGCTCCCTTGGCCTTTAAAGTGAGATGAGTGCCGCAACCCCAGAGTCGTTCGCAACTGGACCTAACGGTCAGGGGTCCTTTACCCTTTTTTTTAAAGAATGGGAGGAAAGAGCCTGACTGCTGGATGAGGCCATTGGCACATCTGGTTCAACCTCCTCTGTCCTGGTGGCCCCCCCCAGCTGCCCCCACGGGAAGCCCACAAGCAGCGCCTGAGCCCAGGAGCCACGCCCCTCTCCTGCTGTTTCCAGCAACTGGCCTCTGGCCCCAAACTCTGTGGAATTCACATTATAAAGCAACAAAATGCAACCTGTAAGAAATAGAGGACATGGTGAAAATGCAGTTAAAAACCACACAGCATCTAGCACAGCTCATCACAGTTTCCACAGCAGGTAGAAAAATCATTCAGGGGTCCGCCAAGACCCTCGGCAAATTTCTAGCAGCCAGGGCACGTTAACCCCCGCCGCCACCGAACACACATTTTGGCTCTAGATCAGGCATCCCCAAACTGTGGCCCTCCAGATGTTTTGGCCTACAACTCCCATGATCCCTAGCTAACGGGGAAGATGGGAATTGTAGTCCAAAACATCTGGAGGGCCAAAGTTTGGGGGTGCCTGCTCAAGATCATTCTTTTCTCTGGACTTTTCCAGGTGGGAACACTGGGATCGGGAAGGCAACGGCCCTGGATCTGGCCCGGAGGGGAGCCCGCGTCATCCTGGCTTGCCGGGACAGAGGGCGAGGAGAATCCGCCGTCTGTGACATCCGGAGGGTGAGCGTTTATTTCTTCGGCTCCACTTAGAAATCGCTTCCCTTGAACTACCTTGAAGCGATTTCACAGTAAAAGACTTGTCACAATGGAATCTGAACAGTCAGGCCTTTATTCTAAGAAGCTGGGAGGTCTAGCTTTCTAGGAGAATTCACCAACCTGGCACCCTCTGGATGTTTTGGGCCTAATCTCCCATCAGCCTCAGCATCACACGGCTGTCTGGGGCTGATGGGAGTTGTAGTTCAAAAGATCTGGGAGGCCACCAGGTTAGAAAAGTCTACCCTAGTGGTATTATTATGGCATTGGGGGGGTGCATGGAGGATATTTTCCCTCAATGCACTTGCAGGGAATAATATCAAGTTGCCCCGTACAGCATTGGCATTTAGGAGCCTGCTTAAAACTCACCTCCTCGTCCGGCTTTTTCTGGGATGGGGGTGGTGGTGAAGCAGCTCTGCTCTTGATGTACGAATCCGATCTACTGATTTATGATGTATCCTGTATTTGTTTTAGGAATGTAGTTTTATTGTTTATGCTCTATGCCATTCACCGCCATCCTATGTTTTTCCCCTTAATGTTGGTCGTCTGGGGGAAAGGGAAATTTGCAAATGAAATAAGGAAATAAATCTGAAGTCTGGATCTGTGGCCGTAATATTTTTCCAGAGCTTAATTGGCAGGTGAATCTTCAGATAACTGGAGCATAAGAGCCAAGCTGCTGGATCAGGCCAATGAGGCCCTTCTAGCCCAGCCTCCACTTCTCAAGCAGGATCTGAGAACAAGCGCAACTCTCCTGCAGCTTCGAGAAACGGGCCTTCCTTCCAGCCTAGATTCTTAGCAAGACCATGGGGTGGCATAGGAAAAGGAGCCTGGTTGTGACCTGGCTCTGGGAGCGGGACAGGGGGCAAACTTGCTTGCTAGGGCTAAACATTCCTTGTGGTTCTCTCCCCCCCCCCACTTGCTCAGGAAAGTGGGAACAATGAAGTTCTCTTTATGAGCCTGGACTTGGCCAGCTTCAAGTCAGTGAGGACTTTTGCAGCGGCTTTCTTGAGATCTGAGCCCCGCCTTGACATTCTCATCAACAATGCAGGTGAGAACGCAGCCCCGGGGGTGGAGATTTGGGGAAGGGGCACAGCTGCTTTGCATGCAGAAGGTCCAAGGTTTTCAGTCCCCAATGGCATCTCCTGTCTGAAACTCCGGAGACCCACCGCTGGTCAGTGTAGCCAATCCTGAACTAGTTGGATCTGATTGTGTATTATTATGACAGCTTCCTTTGCTGCTGTTTAAATCATCTTTTTCTTCAAAACCATGAGGACGGAAATCCTGCTTTACTTTTAGGGGAAGGGCTATAGCTTAGTGGTAGTTCTGTTCCCAACAGCATCTCTAAGTGGGGTTGACCAAGGCAGAATAGAGCGGGGCTATTACGGAACGTGGGTGGCGCTGTGGTCTAAATCACAGAGCCAAGGCTTGCCGATCAGAAGGTCTCTGGTTCGAATCCCTGCGACGGGGTGATTGTTCGCGACCGACGATTGTTCAGTCCCAGCTCCTGCCCACCTAGCAGTTTGAAAGCACGTCAAGTGCAAGTAGATAAATAGGTACTGCTCTGGTGGGAAGGTAAACAGCATTTCCGTGCGCTGCTCTGGTTCGCCAGAAGCGGCTTTGTCATGCTGGCCACATGACCTGGAAGCTGTCTGCAGACAAACACCGGCTCCCTCAGCCTATAGAGCGAGATGAGCGCCACAACCCCAGAGTCTGGAGCTAACGGTCAGGGGTACCTTTACCTATTACTTCCTTTGATCGGGACACTAGACTTCTCTTGATGCAGCCTAGACTAGCGTTGGCTCTTTTTGCTGCTGTATCACATGGCTGACTCATGTTAAGCTTGTGGTCTGCTAAGACCCCTAGATCCTTTTTCAAATATACTACTGGCAAGCCAAGTGTCCCCATCATATAATTGTGCAGCTTCTTGACTAAGTGCAGAACCCTACATTTGTCCTTTTTGAAATTCATTTTGTTAGCTCGGGCCCAGTTCTCTAATCTGCTAAGGTCATCTTGAATCCTGGCTCTGTCTTCCATGGCATTCACTACCCATCCAGTTTGGTGTCACCTGCAAATTTGTTGTGCACCCCCAATTCCTTCATCCAAGTCATTTATAAAGACATTGAACTACAGTGGGCCCTGGCATGGCTGGTAATTATCTGGGTCTTCTTGCTAAACAGGTGTGTCTCAAAGAGCCGGCAGAATGCCAGTAGTGATGGGGGTCTCTCTTATTTCGGCAGGGTGAGCCTCCCACAGAAATGGGGCCACCAGAGCAAAAACCTGTCTGGATGTTGAACTTGTTTAATCCAGCCTCATTTTCTGGTAGGGGTCAGGACTGGAAGCCGAAGCAGCGACGGCTTCAATTTGGCGTTCCAGGTGAATCACTTGAGCCATTTCCTTCTGACCCACCTCCTCCTGGAGCGGATGAAGCAGTGCGCGCCCAGCCGTGTGGTGGTGGTGGCTTCCAGTGCACATCAGCGGGGGAAGATTGACTTTCAGAACATCCACAAGCCAGTGGACGGGCAGTTGGCAGGGATCCAATCGTACAGCAACAGCAAACTGGCCAATATGCTGTACACCCGGGAGCTCGCCAATCGACTGGAAGGGACGAACGTTACCTGCTACGCGGTCCATCCAGGTGGGTGGCAGGTCAAGCTCAGCTCCTCAACCTGGGACCCTCTATAGTGGTGGCTGGTGCCCTTGGGGGACTGGAGGGGCAGAAAGCAGGGAACCCAACGATAGACAGAGCCAGAACCAGTGAAGGGGAGAGATAGAGTCAATTGCAGGTGGAGTCAACTCCTCCTAGTTCTTTCCCCATCCTCATCCTTATCCCTGCAGAGATTTACAAGGGGCAACACAGAGACTATGGAAGAGAAGGAAACTGACGGGCAGAAACCCCCTAGGCTGGTTGTAAGTAGGAAGGGTGGCAGATGGGGACTGTCTGAGAAGCAGGCTGAGGTTGCCCTAATGCAGGGATCCCCAAACTAAGGCTCGGGGGCCGGATGCAGCCCAATCGCCTTCTAAATCCGGCCCGCGGACGGTCCAGGAATCGGCATGTTTTTACATGAGTAGTAGGTGTCCTTTTATTTAAAATGCATCTCTGGGTTATTTGTGGGGCATAGGAATCTGTTCATTATTTTTTTCCAAAATATAGTTCAGCCCCCCCACAAGGTCTGAGGGACAGTGGACCGGTCCCCTGCTGAAAAAGTTTGCTGACCCCTGTAATGGACCAGCTTCCATTGGTCCTCTAAACGCTGTTGGACTCCCATCATTCCTGACCGTTGACTGTGCTAACTGGGGTCCTACGACATCAGCAGGACAGGGTACAGTATTTGCTATCTGGAGGGCCAATAATTCCAGAGATTCCTGTGCAGCTCACCCTTTCATTCATCGTCCTAGAACATACCTTCTTTTTGCAGATTTCTTGGCCATCATTGCCACCTGCAACTAAACCAGCCTTTGCCAACCTGATGGCCTTCAGGTGCTTTGAACTATGACTCCCATCAGCTCCAGTGAGACTAGTGGATGCTAGCTGGATGGAACCTCCAGTATCAAAGGAAGTTGACCTAGAATAGGAATAGGAATAATTTAATATAAACACCAGCTGCTGCTGAGGAAGTGCTGTTCTGCTCATGTCAGGCTTCCCAGATGGGACATCTAGTTGGCCCAAGCAGAAAAGAGGGTGTTAAACAAGATGGCCCTCCATTCGGTTTTAGCTACTGATTTTTGTCTTTCAGGGCTTGTTAACACTGAATTATTCCGCCACACTTTGATCTGGCTGAAGCCTCTTTTCCTCCCCATCTGCTGGCTCTTCCTCCGAGACACGACCAATGGTGCTCAGACGTCCATCTACTGTGCCACTCAGGAAGGCATTGAGAAGTACAGCGGGCGCTATTTTGCCAATTGCTGGCTGCGTGACCCCAAGCCACATGCCCGGGATGACGCCTTGGCCAAGAAACTTTGGGAAGTCAGCGAGAGGATGGTGGGGCTGGCGAACTAGGCTGCGGTGTTTTTCAAAGAGGGCTCCTCGTCTCCATGGAAAGGGGGCCTTTGCAGAACCATCCATGAAACAGGAAAATTTTAAAGTCAAATTGTGGCATCACATGGCAGGGTTCTCGAGGGGAAATAACGAAATCCCAAAGCAGCACTTCCCATTTTCGTAAAATGGAGGCATCTTTGAATAATAGCCGACTGGTGGATAGGGCTTGGGCGTCAGATGGAGGGAGATGCCCTCCCATAATGGGAAAAGGCTGGGAGACTGGTGAGCTCTGGGAACATTACTTTTCCTGCTTTTGCCATACTTTATCCGCACAGCGAGTTGGGGATTAGCAGGCGATCTTTGCAGCTGTCTCTCTCTTTTTCTTTTGGTACAGGGTCCCCCCCCCAATTTTACAATGTATATAAAGAAGAAAGAACAATGGCAACGGGGGGGGGGGAGGAATTAAGAGATGAGAAACGGAAACTGTGGGTTGAAACGGCAAAGTCCAAGTCAAGGCTCTCGGTGTCGCCAGATCATCAGGTCTGGTTCCAGACTTGCCAAGCCTGTGAGGAGGGTTGCCTTGAAAGTTGCCCATTGCAAATGTCACAAAGGAACGCCAAATCTCACAAAAAGTGCCTGGAGGCTCTAGTCCAGGCACCCCCAAACTCGGCCCTCCAGATGTTTTGGGACTACAACTCCCATCATCCCTAGCCAACGGGACCAGTGGTCAGGGATGATGGGAATTGTAGTCCCAAAACATCTGGAGGGCCGAGTTTGGGGATGTCTGCTCTAGTCCCTGTTGAAGTCTCAAATGATGTGTAATTTTCTCCATTTTATCGATATTCGAAAGTGAGCGGTACCAAGCGTCCGGTGTAATATTCGCTGTTGTCACTTTGCGGGCCGCCATTTCCCCCCTCCTTTTTCATTTTCCCGCTCTTTTCTTGTTTTACTAGCGGATCTTTTTAAGGCAAGAGAAGCCATATGGGTGTCACGGCTGCTGAGCAGTCTTTAACTGCTTGGAGGGTTTTTTTGTTGTTGTTGCACTCGAGCGGTATATAATTTTTATGAAATCAATAATAAAGAATGAATTATGTTGTTTTGAGGTGTGTGGGTCTTTTTTTAAAAGTGTTTTAATGCTGTGACCCCACCCTAGGATCTTAGGGTGAAAGGCAGGCATTAATAAGAAAATAAATAATTCCCGCACCCCATAACCACCAATGGGTGAAGCTCCAGGCAAAAACATTCCTTGTCAACCAGGCCTTTGGCTGTTAATCAATTTATGGCCTTTAAAAATGTGCTGGCGGGGGGGGGGGGGTTACTGCCTATTTAAATATTTTTGTCCTTATTAATTTTGTGTTCTGTGTTATAAACTGCTCTGTGGTCTCTTGACGAAGGGTGGTTTTAAAATTTAATAATGATGATAATTCTGTGTGTTCTGAGTTGTCCTTGAGGTGGGGAGTTTTCACGCCTCCCCCCCCCCCAATGGTGGAACTGGAATTTCAGGCTCAAAAAATGGTTCCCTTCCGAAAGCTGCCAGTCTCTCTCTCCCTAAGGAGGTGAGACTTCGCTTTCCTTCAACGCTGTTCCTGGTCCCTGCCAGCCATTGAAATTCTTTGCAGGATTATTTGGGAGGCAGTCTTTCAAGGGGTGGAAAGCCTTTTGTCAAATCTTTGCCAAGGCCTTTGCAAGCACGCCCCAGTTGAACAGAGCCAGCTCTCAGAAAACAATGCCCTTCTAAAATGTGGGGTTTTTATTTATGTTTATTTTTTGGGAGGGGGGGTATTGGGTTGTTTTTCTTTTGATTATGTATTTTGTGTTTTTATGTTGTGGTTTTATCCTATGAACCGCCCTGAGACCGGTGGGTAGAGTGCAGTATACAACTTTGATAAATAATATAAAATAAAACTGAGCATAGGATCCAGCTTCTAGGGCTTGGCCCCCCAATAAAATATTTGAGGGGTCTGGCTGCCCCCCCCAAAAAAGTTGATGGTCATCATTGCCGTTCAAATGGTGTGCATACGACCAGGGCCGGAATTAGGTTTGATGAGGCCCTAAGCTACTGAATGGAATGGGGCCCTTTATATGTCCAGCTGTCCTTGTCAACAACAAATTGTGGCTGTTTTTTGTGTTGAATAGATGCTATATGGTAATTAGTGGACCTAACAGGCATCTAAAGCCATTTGCACATAACAAAATATGTATTTTATCAAAGTAATTGATACAGAAATGAGCAAACCAGTGATATTTTAGGGAGCAGGCGACCAGGAAGGGCCTATTACTTACATCATAGGAGCCTGCACAACACAAAACACTGTTGCTGGATGTAGGTTTTATTTTATTTGTTTTCTGATCTTATATTTTGGAAATGTCCATCCAGTTTTTTACCTTTACATTTTTTGGGGGCCCCAAGAGAGTGGGGTCCTAAGCTATAGCTTGTTTAGCTTATACCTACAAGTGAAACTCGGGAAATTAGAATATTGTCGAAAAGTGCATTTATTTCAGTAACGCAACTTAAAAGGTGAAACCAATATATGAGATAGATGCATGACATGCTAAGCAAGATATGGCAAGCCTTGCCTTCTGGCGGTTCCCTCGTTGCGAGAAGCCAAGTTGCAGGGAACTAGGCAGAGGGCCTTCTCCGTGGTGGCGCCTGCCCTGTGGAACGCCCTCCCAACAGATGTCAAAAAGGAAAACTACCACCAGACTTTTAGAAGACATCTGAAGGCAGCCCTGTTCAGGGAGGCTTTTAATGTTTAATAGATTATTGTGTTTTATTCTTTTGTTGGAAGCCGCCCAGAGTGGCTGGGGAGACCCGGCCAGATGGGTGGGGTATAAATAATAAATTATTATTGTTATTGTTATTATTATTCTTTATTATTTTTATTATTATTATTATTATTATTTGTCATTGTCATTATTGGTCGTTAGGTGGGTCAATTATAAATGGAATGTAATTAATGAAATGTAAATGGGATGTTTATTTTTGTATTATTGTAACTTTGTTTTATTACTGTGGAATTTCCAAAAGAAAGCATTTGTAAAAATTAAAAGAAAAATAATAAGTTGCATTACTGAAATAAATGCCCTTTTCGACGATATTCTAATTTCCCGAGTTTCACCTGTAAATCCGGGACTGCTGCACGGTGCGTCACGTCTTGCGATCGATTATGCGCCCTCACCCCCGATACAGTATTTTATTCAAGTGGGCGCCCCTGAAACTGAGCGCAGGATTGCATTTATGCGGGTGCCATCTATCCGAGGATGGGGCGTGCGCGTAAGGAAGGACAGCCACGGATCAAGGCGACCGGCCTGCACTTGGGGACACGGACGGACTTTGCTATGGGGCGGGGCTCTGACCACCCACAAAGTCCGTCCGGGATACCGCTGATCGCGGCGCGCATCTCTGCCAGCGGCCAGGGGTTCTGGCTCCGTTCTTGGCACGCCTTGGAGCGCAAGTGGCGGCAGGCGCGCAGCGTTGCGCAAGGCTCCGCGGGAGAAAGAGGAAGGATCCGGCCGGGGCGCGCCTGGCTGCTGGGCACGAACCTGCCTCCCGAGGAGGCGGAGCAGCAGGAGCAGCAGCGGCGTCCGCCTCTTCCTCCGACCAGCGGTGCGCGGAGCCGGCCATCGCGGGCGCAAGATGCGCGCCTAGGCTGGTGCCTCCTCCCGCCGGGCGCAAGAAGCGCGCGATGGCCGCGGCGGAGGCGCTGGCGGGTCTGGCGCTGGCGCTGGGCCTCTACGCCTTGCTCTATTACAACTTCATCAAAGGCGCCACGTGCAAGAACGAGGCCAGCCTGCGGGGCAAGACGGTGGTGATCACAGGTCAGGATCGCCCCCAGGTCTCGGAAGACGGGGGGCAGCGTGGGGCAGTGGTTAGAGCGCCCGAAGAGGGTCTGCGGGAGCTCCCGCATCGGGGGTTGCCTGGCCGTTGATCCCCAAGAAAAAAAAACTCCAGATCAGCCTGAGCAACATGCAGCCTTGGGCAAAGATATATCCAGGTGAAACTCGGAAAATTAGAATATCGTCGAAAAGTTGCATTTCAGTAATGCAACTTGTTGTTGTTTTTCTTTTTACAAATGCTTTCTTTTGGAAATTCCACAGTAATAAATCAAGTCGTTACAATAATACAAAAATAAACATCGCTATTACATTTCATTAATTACATTCCATTTATAATTGACCCGGCTAACGGCAAATAATTACAATTACAACAAATAAAGGCTTGCCATATCTTGCTTTGCATGCCATGCATCTATCTCATATATTGGTTTCCCCTTTTAAGCTGCATTACTGAAATAAATGCACTTTTCGGTGATATTCTAATTTTCCGAGTTTCACCTGTACGAGGGCACGCCCTGTGTCAAAAAGACATTAGAGGCATAGTGGATCAGGAGGGATGAGCAGCTAATGGCTGCTGGGCCAAACCTGTGCAGAGGAGGGCTTGGGCAATTATGATGATGTGTTGAGTAAGGCGACACACCCAGGGATGGAGAAACCTGTGGCGCTTTTCCTGATCTGGGATTCAGCATGGCTCAGTCAGGATGATGGGAACTGGAGTCCCACAGGTGTCCCCCCCCCATCTCTGCTCAGCTAGGAGGAGCCTGATACTGGATAGCGTAAGAGAGATTACTGGTACTCCATTTCCAGCCCAACCTGGAAACGAGATAGAAGAGGGTTGGCCTTTAAGAGGCGCCCCACGGAGGTGACAGGTCGGTTATATATAAATTTATTACATATAATATATTATAAAGAGATTAATGGAACACGCTGATAACGGTGCCCTGGCAGCTGGCCCTGAGATGGCAGCCTCTGTTGAACTACAGCTCCCATCATGCAGCGTGGCCAGTATTTAGGGAAGGTGGGAATTGTAGTCCAAGAGCGTCTGGCAGAGGGCTCCAGAGCTTTATTCAGGGGGTCTGGGATGTGCCTGAGGGTTTGTAGTGGAAGATGAGAGACGGCACATCCATAGCATTCAATATTCGTATATACAGTATTGTATTGTATTCTGCTACAATTTGAGCTCTCCTAAGAATGTAAGGGATGCGGGTGGCGCTGTCGTCTAAACCACTGAGCCTAGGGCTTGCCGATCAGAAGGTTGGCGGTTCAAATCCCCATGACAGGGTGAGCTCCCGGGGTTCCGGTTTCCGCCGGCAGGAATGGCGGACCTGTTTTCCATCTCTCTGACCTTCGTAAGGAATTTGGCGGTTGCTAGGGGAGTAAATGGCAACCCCCTACCCTCACTTTATAAACTGTTGTTACTGAGCATATTTTTTAAAGATGTGGAGTTGCCGACGAGAAAAGCCCCCCTCTAGTTGGACGGAAGGAGTCCTGGACGCGTTCGGAGGATTTATGAGCTGTGACGCACTTTGAATTGGAGCAGCGACCTGAAGCTAAGTTCAGCTATAGGGCAAGGAGATCCATTAATTTACCAAGAGTCTATGGTTTGATGTTTGGGTCTTCTGCCTGGAAAAGCTGTAAATTTTATAAAGATCGTTAATCTTCCCGGTTATGAGAGAAAACGAAAGTGCTTTGAGTTTTTTTAAGATGGCGCTGCTTCGTGTTGACGCAACAGGGAGCTCCAGACCAAGAAGATTTATGGGGAGGCTGGACTGATTAACCCACACAGGAGAAAGAACATTTGTGAAACCTTGTTTGATATTTATCTCAGCAGCTGGGAAACAATCGGTTGAAAGTGGAAAACATCTATGTGACTATAAGGGAAAGATTCGGATTATTATGAACTTGGAGAGACGATTTGAACTTTAGAAAAAAGACGGCAGTGGACGGTTGCGAGGAATCCCCAATTTCTTGAAGCATGGGAACCCAAAAAAAAATTTTTAGATGATTTGGCATAATATTCGGTTTGATTGATATATATGTGTATAATTTGAAATAATGAATGTGATATAATTGGTTTTAATTGGAAAATTAATAAAAATATATTTAAAAAAAATATATATAAAAAAGACAGGGTGAGCTCCCATTGCTCGGTCCCAGCTCCTGCCAACCTAGCAGTTTGAAAGCACGTCAAAGTGCAAGTAGATAAATAGGTGCCGCTCCAGCGGGAAGGTAAACAGCGTTTCCGTGCACTGTTCTGGTTTCGCCAGAAGCGGCTTAGTCATGCTGGCCACATGACCTGGAAGCTGTCTGCGGACAAACGCCGGCTCCCTTGGCCTTTAAAGTGAGATGAGTGCCGCAACCCCAGAGTCGTTCGCAACTGGACCTAACGGTCAGGGGTCCTTTACCCTTTTTTTTAAAGAATGGGAGGAAAGAGCCTGACTGCTGGATGAGGCCATTGGCACATCTGGTTCAACCTCCTCTGTCCTGGTGGCCCCCCCCAGCTGCCCCCACGGGAAGCCCACAAGCAGCGCCTGAGCCCAGGAGCCACGCCCCTCTCCTGCTGTTTCCAGCAACTGGCCTCTGGCCCCAAACTCTGTGGAATTCACATTATAAAGCAACAAAATGCAACCTGTAAGAAATAGAGGACATGGTGAAAATGCAGTTAAAAACCACACAGCATCTAGCACAGCTCATCACAGTTTCCACAGCAGGTAGAAAAATCATTCAGGGGTCCGCCAAGACCCTCGGCAAATTTCTAGCAGCCAGGGCACGTTAACCCCCGCCGCCACCGAACACACATTTTGGCTCTAGATCAGGCATCCCCAAACTGTGGCCCTCCAGATGTTTTGGCCTACAACTCCCATGATCCCTAGCTAACGGGGAAGATGGGAATTGTAGTCCAAAACATCTGGAGGGCCAAAGTTTGGGGGTGCCTGCTCAAGATCATTCTTTTCTCTGGACTTTTCCAGGTGGGAACACTGGGATCGGGAAGGCAACGGCCCTGGATCTGGCCCGGAGGGGAGCCCGCGTCATCCTGGCTTGCCGGGACAGAGGGCGAGGAGAATCCGCCGTCTGTGACATCCGGAGGGTGAGCGTTTATTTCTTCGGCTCCACTTAGAAATCGCTTCCCTTGAACTACCTTGAAGCGATTTCACAGTAAAAGACTTGTCACAATGGAATCTGAACAGTCAGGCCTTTATTCTAAGAAGCTGGGAGGTCTAGCTTTCTAGGAGAATTCACCAACCTGGCACCCTCTGGATGTTTTGGGCCTAATCTCCCATCAGCCTCAGCATCACACGGCTGTCTGGGGCTGATGGGAGTTGTAGTTCAAAAGATCTGGGAGGCCACCAGGTTAGAAAAGTCTACCCTAGTGGTATTATTATGGCATTGGGGGGGTGCATGGAGGATATTTTCCCTCAATGCACTTGCAGGGAATAATATCAAGTTGCCCCGTACAGCATTGGCATTTAGGAGCCTGCTTAAAACTCACCTCCTCGTCCGGCTTTTTCTGGGATGGGGGTGGTGGTGAAGCAGCTCTGCTCTTGATGTACGAATCCGATCTACTGATTTATGATGTATCCTGTATTTGTTTTAGGAATGTAGTTTTATTGTTTATGCTCTATGCCATTCACCGCCATCCTATGTTTTTCCCCTTAATGTTGGTCGTCTGGGGGAAAGGGAAATTTGCAAATGAAATAAGGAAATAAATCTGAAGTCTGGATCTGTGGCCGTAATATTTTTCCAGAGCTTAATTGGCAGGTGAATCTTCAGATAACTGGAGCATAAGAGCCAAGCTGCTGGATCAGGCCAATGAGGCCCTTCTAGCCCAGCCTCCACTTCTCAAGCAGGATCTGAGAACAAGCGCAACTCTCCTGCAGCTTCGAGAAACGGGCCTTCCTTCCAGCCTAGATTCTTAGCAAGACCATGGGGTGGCATAGGAAAAGGAGCCTGGTTGTGACCTGGCTCTGGGAGCGGGACAGGGGGCAAACTTGCTTGCTAGGGCTAAACATTCCTTGTGGTTCTCTCCCCCCCCCCACTTGCTCAGGAAAGTGGGAACAATGAAGTTCTCTTTATGAGCCTGGACTTGGCCAGCTTCAAGTCAGTGAGGACTTTTGCAGCGGCTTTCTTGAGATCTGAGCCCCGCCTTGACATTCTCATCAACAATGCAGGTGAGAACGCAGCCCCGGGGGTGGAGATTTGGGGAAGGGGCACAGCTGCTTTGCATGCAGAAGGTCCAAGGTTTTCAGTCCCCAATGGCATCTCCTGTCTGAAACTCCGGAGACCCACCGCTGGTCAGTGTAGCCAATCCTGAACTAGTTGGATCTGATTGTGTATTATTATGACAGCTTCCTTTGCTGCTGTTTAAATCATCTTTTTCTTCAAAACCATGAGGACGGAAATCCTGCTTTACTTTTAGGGGAAGGGCTATAGCTTAGTGGTAGTTCTGTTCCCAACAGCATCTCTAAGTGGGGTTGACCAAGGCAGAATAGAGCGGGGCTATTACGGAACGTGGGTGGCGCTGTGGTCTAAATCACAGAGCCAAGGCTTGCCGATCAGAAGGTCTCTGGTTCGAATCCCTGCGACGGGGTGATTGTTCGCGACCGACGATTGTTCAGTCCCAGCTCCTGCCCACCTAGCAGTTTGAAAGCACGTCAAGTGCAAGTAGATAAATAGGTACTGCTCTGGTGGGAAGGTAAACAGCATTTCCGTGCGCTGCTCTGGTTCGCCAGAAGCGGCTTTGTCATGCTGGCCACATGACCTGGAAGCTGTCTGCAGACAAACACCGGCTCCCTCAGCCTATAGAGCGAGATGAGCGCCACAACCCCAGAGTCTGGAGCTAACGGTCAGGGGTACCTTTACCTATTACTTCCTTTGATCGGGACACTAGACTTCTCTTGATGCAGCCTAGACTAGCGTTGGCTCTTTTTGCTGCTGTATCACATGGCTGACTCATGTTAAGCTTGTGGTCTGCTAAGACCCCTAGATCCTTTTTCAAATATACTACTGGCAAGCCAAGTGTCCCCATCATATAATTGTGCAGCTTCTTGACTAAGTGCAGAACCCTACATTTGTCCTTTTTGAAATTCATTTTGTTAGCTCGGGCCCAGTTCTCTAATCTGCTAAGGTCATCTTGAATCCTGGCTCTGTCTTCCATGGCATTCACTACCCATCCAGTTTGGTGTCACCTGCAAATTTGTTGTGCACCCCCAATTCCTTCATCCAAGTCATTTATAAAGACATTGAACTACAGTGGGCCCTGGCATGGCTGGTAATTATCTGGGTCTTCTTGCTAAACAGGTGTGTCTCAAAGAGCCGGCAGAATGCCAGTAGTGATGGGGGTCTCTCTTATTTCGGCAGGGTGAGCCTCCCACAGAAATGGGGCCACCAGAGCAAAAACCTGTCTGGATGTTGAACTTGTTTAATCCAGCCTCATTTTCTGGTAGGGGTCAGGACTGGAAGCCGAAGCAGCGACGGCTTCAATTTGGCGTTCCAGGTGAATCACTTGAGCCATTTCCTTCTGACCCACCTCCTCCTGGAGCGGATGAAGCAGTGCGCGCCCAGCCGTGTGGTGGTGGTGGCTTCCAGTGCACATCAGCGGGGGAAGATTGACTTTCAGAACATCCACAAGCCAGTGGACGGGCAGTTGGCAGGGATCCAATCGTACAGCAACAGCAAACTGGCCAATATGCTGTACACCCGGGAGCTCGCCAATCGACTGGAAGGGACGAACGTTACCTGCTACGCGGTCCATCCAGGTGGGTGGCAGGTCAAGCTCAGCTCCTCAACCTGGGACCCTCTATAGTGGTGGCTGGTGCCCTTGGGGGACTGGAGGGGCAGAAAGCAGGGAACCCAACGATAGACAGAGCCAGAACCAGTGAAGGGGAGAGATAGAGTCAATTGCAGGTGGAGTCAACTCCTCCTAGTTCTTTCCCCATCCTCATCCTTATCCCTGCAGAGATTTACAAGGGGCAACACAGAGACTATGGAAGAGAAGGAAACTGACGGGCAGAAACCCCCTAGGCTGGTTGTAAGTAGGAAGGGTGGCAGATGGGGACTGTCTGAGAAGCAGGCTGAGGTTGCCCTAATGCAGGGATCCCCAAACTAAGGCTCGGGGGCCGGATGCAGCCCAATCGCCTTCTAAATCCGGCCCGCGGACGGTCCAGGAATCGGCATGTTTTTACATGAGTAGTAGGTGTCCTTTTATTTAAAATGCATCTCTGGGTTATTTGTGGGGCATAGGAATCTGTTCATTATTTTTTTCCAAAATATAGTTCAGCCCCCCCACAAGGTCTGAGGGACAGTGGACCGGTCCCCTGCTGAAAAAGTTTGCTGACCCCTGTAATGGACCAGCTTCCATTGGTCCTCTAAACGCTGTTGGACTCCCATCATTCCTGACCGTTGACTGTGCTAACTGGGGTCCTACGACATCAGCAGGACAGGGTACAGTATTTGCTATCTGGAGGGCCAATAATTCCAGAGATTCCTGTGCAGCTCACCCTTTCATTCATCGTCCTAGAACATACCTTCTTTTTGCAGATTTCTTGGCCATCATTGCCACCTGCAACTAAACCAGCCTTTGCCAACCTGATGGCCTTCAGGTGCTTTGAACTATGACTCCCATCAGCTCCAGTGAGACTAGTGGATGCTAGCTGGATGGAACCTCCAGTATCAAAGGAAGTTGACCTAGAATAGGAATAGGAATAATTTAATATAAACACCAGCTGCTGCTGAGGAAGTGCTGTTCTGCTCATGTCAGGCTTCCCAGATGGGACATCTAGTTGGCCCAAGCAGAAAAGAGGGTGTTAAACAAGATGGCCCTCCATTCGGTTTTAGCTACTGATTTTTGTCTTTCAGGGCTTGTTAACACTGAATTATTCCGCCACACTTTGATCTGGCTGAAGCCTCTTTTCCTCCCCATCTGCTGGCTCTTCCTCCGAGACACGACCAATGGTGCTCAGACGTCCATCTACTGTGCCACTCAGGAAGGCATTGAGAAGTACAGCGGGCGCTATTTTGCCAATTGCTGGCTGCGTGACCCCAAGCCACATGCCCGGGATGACGCCTTGGCCAAGAAACTTTGGGAAGTCAGCGAGAGGATGGTGGGGCTGGCGAACTAGGCTGCGGTGTTTTTCAAAGAGGGCTCCTCGTCTCCATGGAAAGGGGGCCTTTGCAGAACCATCCATGAAACAGGAAAATTTTAAAGTCAAATTGTGGCATCACATGGCAGGGTTCTCGAGGGGAAATAACGAAATCCCAAAGCAGCACTTCCCATTTTCGTAAAATGGAGGCATCTTTGAATAATAGCCGACTGGTGGATAGGGCTTGGGCGTCAGATGGAGGGAGATGCCCTCCCATAATGGGAAAAGGCTGGGAGACTGGTGAGCTCTGGGAACATTACTTTTCCTGCTTTTGCCATACTTTATCCGCACAGCGAGTTGGGGATTAGCAGGCGATCTTTGCAGCTGTCTCTCTCTTTTTCTTTTGGTACAGGGTCCCCCCCCCAATTTTACAATGTATATAAAGAAGAAAGAACAATGGCAACGGGGGGGGGGGGGAGGAATTAAGAGATGAGAAACGGAAACTGTGGGTTGAAACGGCAAAGTCCAAGTCAAGGCTCTCGGTGTCGCCAGATCATCAGGTCTGGTTCCAGACTTGCCAAGCCTGTGAGGAGGGTTGCCTTGAAAGTTGCCCATTGCAAATGTCACAAAGGAACGCCAAATCTCACAAAAAGTGCCTGGAGGCTCTAGTCCAGGCACCCCCAAACTCGGCCCTCCAGATGTTTTGGGACTACAACTCCCATCATCCCTAGCCAACGGGACCAGTGGTCAGGGATGATGGGAATTGTAGTCCCAAAACATCTGGAGGGCCGAGTTTGGGGATGTCTGCTCTAGTCCCTGTTGAAGTCTCAAATGATGTGTAATTTTCTCCATTTTATCGATATTCGAAAGTGAGCGGTACCAAGCGTCCGGTGTAATATTCGCTGTTGTCACTTTGCGGGCCGCCATTTCCCCCCTCCTTTTTCATTTTCCCGCTCTTTTCTTGTTTTACTAGCGGATCTTTTTAAGGCAAGAGAAGCCATATGGGTGTCACGGCTGCTGAGCAGTCTTTAACTGCTTGGAGGGTTTTTTTGTTGTTGTTGCACTCGAGCGGTATATAATTTTTATGAAATCAATAATAAAGAATGAATTATGTTGTTTTGAGGTGTGTGGGTCTTTTTTTAAAAGTGTTTTAATGCTGTGACCCCACCCTAGGATCTTAGGGTGAAAGGCAGGCATTAATAAGAAAATAAATAATTCCCGCACCCCATAACCACCAATGGGTGAAGCTCCAGGCAAAAACATTCCTTGTCAACCAGGCCTTTGGCTGTTAATCAATTTATGGCCTTTAAAAATGTGCTGGCGGGGGGGGGGGTTACTGCCTATTTAAATATTTTTGTCCTTATTAATTTTGTGTTCTGTGTTATAAACTGCTCTGTGGTCTCTTGACGAAGGGTGGTTTTAAAATTTAATAATGATGATAATTCTGTGTGTTCTGAGTTGTCCTTGAGGTGGGGAGTTTTCACGCCTCCCCCCCCCAATGGTGGAACTGGAATTTCAGGCTCAAAAAATGGTTCCCTTCCGAAAGCTGCCAGTCTCTCTCTCCCTAAGGAGGTGAGACTTCGCTTTCCTTCAACGCTGTTCCTGGTCCCTGCCAGCCATTGAAATTCTTTGCAGGATTATTTGGGAGGCAGTCTTTCAAGGGGTGGAAAGCCTTTTGTCAAATCTTTGCCAAGGCCTTTGCAAGCACGCCCCAGTTGAACAGAGCCAGCTCTCAGAAAACAATGCCCTTCTAAAATGTGGGGTTTTTATTTATTTTTATTTTTTGGGAGGGGGGGTATTGGGTTGTTTTTCTTTTGATTATGTATTTTGTGTTTTTATGTTGTGGTTTTATCCTATGAACCGCCCTGAGACCGGTGGGTAGAGTGCAGTATACAACTTTGATAAATAATATAAAATAAAACTGAGCATAGGATCCAGCTTCTAGGGCTTGGCCCCCCAATAAAATATTTGAGGGGTCTGGCTGCCCCCCCCAAAAAAGTTGATGGTCATCATTGCCGTTCAAATGGTGTGCATACGACCAGGGCCGGAATTAGGTTTGATGAGGCCCTAAGCTACTGAATGGAATGGGGCCCTTTATATGTCCAGCTGTCCTTGTCAACAACAAATTGTGGCTGTTTTTTGTGTTGAATAGATGCTATATGGTAATTAGTGGACCTAACAGGCATCTAAAGCCATTTGCACATAACAAAATATGTATTTTATCAAAGTAATTGATACAGAAATGAGCAAACCAGTGATATTTTAGGGAGCAGGCGACCAGGAAGGGCCTATTACTTACATCATAGGAGCCTGCACAACACAAAACACTGTTGCTGGATGTAGGTTTTATTTTATTTGTTTTCTGATCTTATATTTTGGAAATGTCCATCCAGTTTTTTACCTTTACATTTTTTGGGGGCCCCAAGAGAGTGGGGTCCTAAGCTATAGCTTGTTTAGCTTATACCTACAAGTGAAACTCGGGAAATTAGAATATTGTCGAAAAGTGCATTTATTTCAGTAACGCAACTTAAAAGGTGAAACCAATATATGAGATAGATGCATGACATGCTAAGCAAGATATGGCAAGCCTTGCCTTCTGGCGGTTCCCTCGTTGCGAGAAGCCAAGTTGCAGGGAACTAGGCAGAGGGCCTTCTCCGTGGTGGCGCCTGCCCTGTGGAACGCCCTCCCAACAGATGTCAAAAAGGAAAACTACCACCAGACTTTTAGAAGACATCTGAAGGCAGCCCTGTTCAGGGAGGCTTTTAATGTTTAATAGATTATTGTGTTTTATTCTTTTGTTGGAAGCCGCCCAGAGTGGCTGGGGAGACCCGGCCAGATGGGTGGGGTATAAATAATAAATTATTATTGTTATTGTTATTATTATTCTTTATTATTTTTATTATTATTATTATTATTATTTGTCATTGTCATTATTGGTCGTTAGGTGGGTCAATTATAAATGGAATGTAATTAATGAAATGTAAATGGGATGTTTATTTTTGTATTATTGTAACTTTGTTTTATTACTGTGGAATTTCCAAAAGAAAGCATTTGTAAAAATTAAAAGAAAAATAATAAGTTGCATTACTGAAATAAATGCCCTTTTCGACGATATTCTAATTTCCCGAGTTTCACCTGTAAATCCGGGACTGCTGCACGGTGCGTCACGTCTTGCGATCGATTATGCGCCCTCACCCCCGATACAGTATTTTATTCAAGTGGGCGCCCCTGAAACTGAGCGCAGGATTGCATTTATGCGGGTGCCATCTATCCGAGGATGGGGCGTGCGCGTAAGGAAGGACAGCCACGGATCAAGGCGACCGGCCTGCACTTGGGGACACGGACGGACTTTGCTATGGGGCGGGGCTCTGACCACCCACAAAGTCCGTCCGGGATACCGCTGATCGCGGCGCGCATCTCTGCCAGCGGCCAGGGGTTCTGGCTCCGTTCTTGGCACGCCTTGGAGCGCAAGTGGCGGCAGGCGCGCAGCGTTGCGCAAGGCTCCGCGGGAGAAAGAGGAAGGATCCGGCCGGGGCGCGCCTGGCTGCTGGGCACGAACCTGCCTCCCGAGGAGGCGGAGCAGCAGGAGCAGCAGCGGCGTCCGCCTCTTCCTCCGACCAGCGGTGCGCGGAGCCGGCCATCGCGGGCGCAAGATGCGCGCCTAGGCTGGTGCCTCCTCCCGCCGGGCGCAAGAAGCGCGCGATGGCCGCGGCGGAGGCGCTGGCGGGTCTGGCGCTGGCGCTGGGCCTCTACGCCTTGCTCTATTACAACTTCATCAAAGGCGCCACGTGCAAGAACGAGGCCAGCCTGCGGGGCAAGACGGTGCTGATCACAGGTCAGGATCGCCCCCAGGTCTCGGAAGACGGGGGGCAGCGTGGGGCAGTGGTTAGAGCGCCCGAAGAGGGTCTGCGGGAGCTCCCGCCGCATCGGGGTTTCCTGCTTGGGGATCCCAGGAAAAAAAACTTCAGACGAGTCTGAGCGCATCTGCCCGGCTGCGATCCTGCGCAGGCTGACTTAGGAGGAAGCTCCCTGGAGCGCTAGTGGGGCTTGCTTCTCAGTAAACCTATTGCAGGGTTGCACCGGTGACCTTTCTCCAGATGTGCCTGCACTCCAGCCCATCCCCCTCGTGTTTCCTCAACGTCGGCCTTGCTGGGAATGCTGGGAATTGTAGTCCAAGAGCGTCTAGGAGAGGACTCCAGAGATTATTCATTTGGTATGTGACGTGTCTGAGGCTTTGTAGTGGAAGATGAGAGACATCACATCCATTGCATTCAATATTCGTATGTATTGTATTCACAGCTGTCAAGTTTTCCCTTTTCTCTCAAAGAAGCCTATTCAGCATAAGGGAATTTCCCTTTAAAAAAGGGGGAATTTGACAGCTATGATTGCATTGCATTCTGAATTCTCTTGAGAAGAGCCTTCAGCTGGATCCGGCCAGTGACCCACTTAGTCCAGCATCCGGATCCCTGTAGGAAACTGGCAAGCAGCTCCTGAGCAACAACCACCGCTCTCCCCTCCTGCTATTTCCAGCAACTGGCCTTCAGAAACACGCACTGCCTCTGGCCCCAAACTCTGTGGAATTCACATTATAAAGCAACAAAATGCAACCTGTAAGAATTAAAGGATATGGTTAAAATGCAGTTAAAACCATACAGCATCTAGCACAGCTCATTACAATTGCCAGAAAAATGGTTCTGTGGTCCGCCAAGACCCTCAGGAAGTTTAAACTTTCCCCTTGAACTTTTCCAGGTGGAAACACCGGGATTGGAAAGGCAACGGCGCTGGATCTGGCCCGGAGGGGAGCCCGCATCATTCTGGCTTGCCGCGACAGAGGGCGAGGAGAATCTGCCGTCTATGATATCAGGAGGGTGAGCGCCTGCCACCTGCCTCCTTCGAAAGGGCAGCCTTTATTTATGGGATCCCCTTTTAAAATCACTTCTCAAAGCAATTTCACTGTAAAAACATGGCCAAATATATAATCACTTCATAAAATTTATACCCCACTTGATTGTTTAAAAAAATAAACCACCCTCAAAGCGGTTTACAAAGAAATCAATAAAATTATTGATGTAACAATGTAAAACTTAAAAAAAAAATTAAATCAGAGTAGACAGGGCGGGGCGGGGACTCACATCAACTTTCTAAACCTCAGGGTAGGCTTGTCTAAACAATATTGTTTTTAGCAGGCACCGAAAAGAGTACAATGAATTCACTTGCCTGATACCAGTCAGCAGTGAGTTCCAATGAATTCTCAACAGCTGACCCTTCCTTCCTTCCTTCCTTCCTTCCTTCCTTCCTTCCTTCCTTCCTTCCTTCCTTCCTTCCTTCTTTCCTTCGCAGAAGGGAGGTCTGGCTTTCTAGGAGAATTCACCAACCTGGCACCCTCCGGATGTTTTGGACTTAGTCTCCCATCAGCCTCAGCATCACACGGCTGTCTGGGGCTGGTGGGAGTTGTAGTCCAAAGGATCTGGGAGGCCACCAGGTTAGAATAGTCTACCCTAGTGGTATTATCTGAATGTGTCCAAAATGGTCAAAGGCCTGGAAACGATGCCTTATGAGGAACGGCTTAGGGAGCTGGGTATGTTTAGCCTGGAGAAGAGAAGGTGAAGGGGTGATATGATAGCCATGTTCAAATATATCAAAGGATGTCATATAGAGGAGGGAGAAAGGTTGTTTTCTGCTGCTCCAGAGAAGTGGACACGGAGCAATGGATTCAAGCTACAAGAAAGAAGATTCCACCTAAACATTAGGAAGAACTTCCTGACAGTAAGAGCTGTCTGGCAGTGGAATTTGCTGCCAAGGAGTGTGGTGGAGTGTGGTCCAGTTCTTTGGAGGTCTTTAAGCGGAGGCTTGACAGCCATCTGTTAGGAATGCTTTGGTGGTGTTTCCTGCTTGGCAGGGGGGTTGGACTGGATGGCCCTTGTGGTCTCTTCCAACTCTAGGATTCTATGATGACATTGGGGTGGGGGTGCTTGGAGGATGTTTTCCCACCATGCACCATTCCCTGGAATAGGTGCTTTAAGGTGCCTACTTTAAACACACCTCCTCGCCTGTTTTTTTCTGGGATGAGGATGGTGGTGAACAGGCTCTGTTTGTAGATTAGGTCTGCTAATCTAATCCACTGTTTTATGTATTTTGCATTTGTTTTAGGAATGTAGTTTAATTGCTTATGCTGTTCCCCACCATATCCCCCCCCCCTTAATGTTGGCAGGAAAGTGGGAACAATGAAGTTCTCTTCATGAGCCTGGACTTGGCCAGCTTCAAGTCAGTGAGGACTTTTGCAGCGGCTTTCTTGAGATCTGAGCCCCGCCTTGACATTCTCATCAACAATGCAGGTGAGAACGCAGCCCCGAGGGTGGAGATTTGGGGATGGGGCACAGCTGCTTTGCATGCAGAAGGTCCAAGGTTTTCAGTCTCCAATGGCATCTCCTGTCTGAAACTCTGGAGACCCACTGCTAGTCAGCCTATACAACAATGGTTTGCCACACCCTTTGCAAGCCACTGCTGTAGACTGATTATAACTAGGTGCTGGTAGTCATACTCAATTTAATGGACATGTGTAACATGGGTATATTAATTTCAGTGAGTCTACTTAAAGCAGCACTTAGTTGGCTACAACCCAATTATTATGAACCTGCATGCCACTTATTACTATTTATAAAATTTGTTAGTTGCTTTATCTTGCCCAGGGCCACCCAAAGCAAATGACAGTCAACAAAACCTCTCCCTCTGTCATTAGAACCAAAAGGTGAAAGAAATACATTTAAAACATCCCGCCCTCTTCTAAAAGGCCGGAGACGGTGAAAGTCCCAAGTTCCAGTTGTAGAGAAAAGATTTTGCCTGGTGCCTAGAGATATATAATGATGATGTCAGCTGAGCCCCGCTGGGGAGAACATCCCACAAACGGGGAGCCACGGCAGAAAAGGCCCCGTTCTGGTATTGCCACTCTCCAGACGTCTTGCAGAGGAGGCAAACAAAGGACTTCTGGTGGCGATCACAGGATCCAGGTTGAAAGTGGCCCTGAGCTGCTTAAGGCTTTATAGGTGAAAACCAACATTTTGAATTGGGCCCCAAAACTAATTTGCAACCCGTGCCATTGGGCTAGGATTGTTTGTTGCTATATTCTCAAACGGTTTTGCTATGGTCAGCTTACATGTAAAGTTGGAAACTATGTATGGTTTGTCATGGCCTTTGGCTAGAACAATAAACTTGTAGAGACTAGGCTTGCCTAAACAGGTGTGTCTTCCAGAGCCAGCAGAAGATAGTGATGGGGGCCTCTGGTATTTCAACAGGGCTGGCGCCACCAGTGAAAAGGCCTGCCTCCATGTTGCACCTGTTTAATCCAGTTTTGTGTTCCGGCAGGTGTCGGGTCTGGAAGCCGAAGTGAGGATGGCTTCAATTTGGTGTTCCAGGTGAATCACTTGAGTCATTTCCTTCTGACCCACCTCCTCCTGGAGCGGATGAAGCAGTGCGCGCCCAGCCGTGTGGTGGTGGTGGCTTCCAAAGCACATCAAACGGGGAAGATTGACTTTCAGAACATCCACAAGCCAGTGGACGGGCAGTTGGCAGGGTTCCAATCGTACTGCAACAGCAAACTGGCCAATATATTGTACACCCGGGAGCTCGCCAATCGACTAGAAGGGACGAACGTTACCTGCTACGCGGTCCATCCAGGTGGGTGGCAGGTCAAGCTCAGCTCCTCAACCTGGGACCCTCTATAGTGGTGGCTGGTGCCCTTGGGGGACTGGAGGTGCAGAAAGCAGGGAGCCCAACAATAGACAGAGCCAGAACCAGTGAAGGGCAGAGATAGAGTCAATTGCAGGTGGAGTCAACTCCTCCTAGTTCTTGCCCCATCCTCATCCTTATCCCTGCAGAGATTTACAAGGGGCAACACTGAGACTATGGAAGAGAAGGAAACTGACGGGCAGGAACCCCCTGGGCTGGTTGTAAGTAGGAAGGGTGGCAGATGGACCAGCTTCCATTGGTCCTCTAGATGTTATTAGACTCCAGCTCCCATTTTTCCTGACTGTTGACTGTTCTGTGTTCTGCAAAAAGGGGCACCTGCTTGGCCACAGTGGAAAAGTGGATACTAAATTAGATGGACCCCCTTTGAAGTCTGGTCCATCAGCTGGGCTCTCTTCTTATTCTATCCAGTTCTGGCAACTGGTGTTTTCCTATCTTTCTGCTTTCAGGGGTAGTTAAATCAGATTTTTTCCGTCACATTTCGGTTTGGCTGAAGCCTCTTTTCCTCCCCATCTGCTGGCTCTTCTTCCGAGACACGACCAATGGAGCTCAGACGTCCATCTACTGTGCCACTCAGGAAGGCATTGAGAAGTACAGCGGGCGCTATTTTGCCAATTGCTGGCTGCGTGACCCCAAGCCACATGCCCGGGATGACGCCGTGGCCAAGAAACTTTGGGAAGTCAGCGAGAGGATGGTGGGGCTGGCGAACTAGGCTGCGGTGTTTTTCAAAGAGGGCTCCTCATCTCCATGGAAAGGGGGGCCTCTGCAAACCAAGAGTCTTAAAACATCCTTAAACCTACGTCAGGAAAGATGACAGGTCATGAGAAGTAAAGCACACCTGGCTTCATACTGGCATCTTCATCCTGCAATCGCCTTGGAGTGGCCCTGATGTGCCCAGGGCATTTGACCATTTCATGTCTTGGATACCCAGCGTTACCCTGGCAGCTTAGCCTCCAGTGAGAGGGAAGAGCATCACATAATCCTCTTCAAGGGTAGCTGATTCTCACTCTGGTGCTAAAACATCCTGCCATTTGTACCATTTCCAGGAGTACTGTAATGAGATTAAAAAATCCTTCCAGTAGCACCTTAGAGACCAACTAGGTTTGTCATAGGTATGAGCTTTCGTGTGCATCTGAAGAAGTGTGCATGCACACGAAAGCTCATACCTATGACAAACCTAGTTGATCTCTAAGGTGCTACTGGAAGGATTTTTTAATTTTGTTTTGACTGCGTCAGACCAACACGGCTACCTACCTGTAAGGAGTAGATGAGGAGAGAGGAGAGAGCAGCTTAGGAGGGGGAAGACTCACAAAAGCAGAACATGCAAAAATCAAGTCTAATGCATTCTGAAAGGTTAAATGCAATTAAAGCGAAACATTGAAACATTATTAAAATGCAGTAATGAAAACCTGCACCTGGGGTCTCTATTTCCTATATCAAAGGGATCCCGGGGTCATCCAGTCCAATGCAGAACTCTCAGCTCAATTCTTTCATTTTTATCAGAGCAGCTGATTGCGGTGGAAGCTGAAATGTTAAAAATTAAACTATTTAGGTACATATTATTTCACTCCCCACAATATTTATATGCCACCAGAGTGGTTTACAGAAAAGGAATAGAACAGCAAGATTATCAGTGAAATTTTTTTTAGAACCTAAAACAATATTAGTAATAATTAAAACAGATGGCAGTTTGTTTGTGTGTCTGGATAGGCTTCCCCAGACAGAAATGTCTTTGTTGTTTTTTAGTTGTTTAGTCGTGTACGACTCTTTGTGACCCCATGGACCAGAGCATGCTAAATGCTAAAATACGTGTTTTTTAGCAAGTGGGGGGGAGCATAATGTGGCCACTGTAATTTTGAGCTGGGCAAGACCGGAGTGGCTGAGGGGGCATCTATGTTGATCTGAGGGGGTCTCTCAAGGATGGTCATTTGAAAAAATGGAGGGCAAAAAAACTCTGTTGCTAATCACAGAATAAATATATGCAGGGAGAGGAGACAAATGGGAAAGAGGCCCTTAAAAGACGAGGACCATTCAGATGTAGGTTTTTAGGACCTGCCTTGCTTCTGCAATGGCAAACTGTTTTTAAAACTCCTTTTATATTATATTTTAAACGTACCCAACCTTGGGGCGAAGGGCTACTAAACAAGAATGATATTTACTATCATTGATTGATTGATTGAATGAATGTACCCCACCTGGGACCTGGAGTGTGTGGTGTGTTAATAACAATAAAAAATTATATTTTTATTTATTGTGCCCCGTCTGGATAGCAACTTTTTTTCGAGTTCTGAGGACTTTGTTTATTGAATTGATACACTGCCCTTCGCTGCAGGAGGATCTCGTGTGAAAACGCGAAAACACATAACATAATAAGGAAAACCAGACAACGCGACGTGTGTTCACAAAGGGCGCGTGTTCTGAGGAAGATTGGGGCGGGGGTGCACTTTATTTTATCCTTTTCTTTTTCTCCCCTCACACTTTCCTCCTCCGCCCAAAATGGCGGCCTGAGGCGGCGGCGGCGGCGGCCTCTTCCTCCTCCCTCCGCTCCCCTTTCCCGCTCTTTCCTTTCCCCGCCCACGCTCCCCCTTCCCCGCCTCTGACGCACTTCCTGTGGGCGGAGCCTTCAGGAGCGGGGGGTGGAGCCGAGGAAGGAGGCGGTGCCGCTGCTGCTCCTCCCGAAGATCCCCCGACCCGTTAATCGGGCGGAGCGCAGTGCGCGTGCGCCGTGGTGGTGGTGGTCGGTGGGAGGGGGCGGGCTGCTGCTTGGCGTTGGCTGGGTCGAGTCGCCATGGGCAACTGCCACACGGTGGGGCCCAACGAGGCCCTCGTCGTGTCAGGTAAGGAGAGGGTGAGGGGGGGGAGGTTGACGGGGGGGGGCTTGTTTTCCTCAAGGGAGGCACCCGAGGGGGGAGGGGCGCTGAAGCCCCCCCTCCCCCCTTGCAGGTCTGCCTCGCCCTCTTCTTCCTCCTTCCTTCCTGCTGTTGTTCTTCCTTCTTCCCTCCGGGGGGGGTGCTCCTTGAATTGGGTGAGGCCTGGGAGGGGGTGGCTTTATCCCTCCCCTCTGTGGGCGAGAGGGTGTCCTAGACACATGTAGGACACACACACACACGGAGACACACAGCTATGCCTGCTTTCGACAGGTTGCATGCATGCACACAGCTCTCTGACACGGAGGGAACAGGGATGCAGAGATTCCTTTTGCACAAACACACACACGCGTATATATCCTGGGCGCACGGAGACCTCCCTGTTACACAAACGGCACACAGCACGCAAATGCGCAGGTGTCTCTTGCACAGAGAGGGCACGTGTACTTAGATTTTTTTTCTCACGGGTGGGTAGATGGCACACGCGGATCTCACACGCCAACAGCAAGGCACGCTTTTACACAGAGATTTCTCTTAGGCACCCACGCATAGAACACGCAGAGACCTCTTATGCAAACAACACAGCGCCCATACACACAGATCTCTCTCTTGCACCTGCACACACATTGCAAACACATCTTTCTTACAGACACACACTGATCTCTCTCTTGCACGTATTGCACACATTCACAGATAAATATATCACGCACATATCACATCTCAGCTGTGCACATTTATTTATAATATGTAAATTCTATATATGCAGTTACAGAGTGTTATTTACATATACAAACATATGTACAGTTCTTCTTTAGAAATTGGAATTAGTATTAATATGAATAATATCACACACACACAACCCACCTTGTACAGCACGGAGCTAAGGCCTTGGGTTTTTGTTTAGGAATAATAATGAATAATCACAACAGTGACACAATGTGTCTCATGGGATCCAAAGCGCTTGGACTGGGCATTAGCTGGTTTGCATTGAGGTGAGCTCCCATCCGCTCCTGACACAAACTGCAAAATTAGTTAGGGATCCAGTCCTCAGTGATTTGAACTTCTCTTAAGAAAATGGTGCTGAATGCTTCCTGTTTTCATCTGAGGCATATTAAAGTGAGCAGGTGCTTTTCCTTGATGGGAAACAGTTCTATGAAAATGCAACTTAGATGGATTGTATTTGTGCGTCTCCTGAAATGCTTTCTGCCTGGTTCATGAGGATCCTGCAACCCACTTACCATTTTTCAGCATCACAGTTTGGTATGATATTACAGTTAATAGGGTGGGGGTGCCTCTGAATGAGTTCTGTGCCAAGTTTCTGAGCTTTACAGGAACACATTTCCAAGGCAAAATATGTAATTTGTAGCCCAGGAAGTTATTTTCAGGGAAAAGAAGGTGTGAGCGGCTGTGATTACAACTGGAGGAGGCCAGTTCAGCTCATAAAAGCTGTCAGGGTGTGTGTGTTGGTGGTGGGAGCCTCCACCTCCCTTGAGAGCATCCATTCTCCCTTTTATTACTGTCTCAGTGTAGCCAAAGCTACTGCAGTAGATGGGAAATCATTCTGGAGAAAACATAGCGCTCTTAATAACCACCACACCCTCCTGCTTTTTTTCTGTTTGGGAAGGAAATTGCCTCGAGTGGTCTGAAAAGAAAATATGGAATATATAACAGGCAAAAGCTACTAGGTCTGGGTTGGGGGAGCATGAATGGCGTTGAACATGGGCAGAGTGTGTCTTCCATGAACCATGGCTGGGCAGGTTAATCCTGGTACAGACACAGAATCACAGAATTGTAGAGTTGGAAGGGACCCCGAGGGTCAACTAGTCCAACCCCTTGCAATGCAGGAATCAGCTAAAGAATCCCTGGCAGATGGCCTTCCAACCTCTGCAGATGAGGATCTGCCTACTGAGTCAAACCACTAATCCTCTGCCTAGTGTTGTCTGCTCTGACTGGCAGCGGCTCTTCCAGGGTCTTGGGCAACTGCAGGTCTTCCACTCTCTCTGCTTCCTGGTATGTTTTTAACTGGAGAATCGGGATTGAACCTGGGACCTTCTCCAGGCAAAGCAGGTACTCTGCTGCTGAGCTGCTGTCCTTCCTTGCCTGCTTGGAAGTTCTGATAGGCAGGGAGAACCCCACCCCTGTCTAGACTTTGGATGGGGAAGGTGTGGGATGGAAATCCAACAGCATTAGCTTTTAGCATTTTATATACCTTGTTCCTCCCAACAGCTCTGTAACGTAGAGCAGTACAATTCTCCCAAATTGTAGACGTGGGGACTGAGAATTGAATAGCTGCTCTGTGAGTTCATGACTCTGTGAGCCTTCCCTCATTTCACATATGCCCACAGAGTGTCAGCATCCCACAGGTAGCCTCTTTCATGTGGAAAATAAAACCTTGGCTGTATAAATACCTGTTTAATATGATGCTTTTTAATTGCACTCCTCTTAAACTTCATTATACCTGAAGGAGTGTCTCCACCCCCATGATCCAACCCGGACACTGAGGTCCAACTCCGAGGGACTTCTATCGGTTCCCTACCTGCAAGAAGTGGAAGTTACAGGGAACCAGGCAGAGGGCCTTCTCAGTTGTGGCATCCGCCCTGTGGAACGCCCTCCCGTCAAATGCAAAGGAGCTAAAGAACTACACAACTTTTAGAAGACATTTGAAGGCAGCCCTGTATCAGGAAGTTTTTAATGTTTGACATTTTGTTGTCTTTCTATATGGGCTGGAAGCTGCCCAGGTTGGTTGGGAAACCCAGCTAGATAATAAAAGTAGTATTTTTTTAAAAAAAAATTATTATTATTAGCTGGTGTTTTCCAGCATAGGAGTAACAACAATAATCTTGTGTGAATTTGTACAGGCCTACTAGCATACATTTGCATGGTCTGCATGCTACCAGCATTTTCCCCTCCTCCTCCCCCTGTCTTGTGGCAGGCAGGCAGGCAGGCAGGCAGGGCAGGCAGGCTGTATTCACAAGTTGTGTTGCCAGCCTGCCCTCGATAGAAAAGGGTGATCCAAGGGTCTACCGGTAGGGTGTTACTGGACGGCATTTCCCAGCTGCTTTCTGGGCACTTTTTAAAATGGGAAGCGTTCTTAGCACTGCAGGGTTGGTCCGTGTCCAGCAGCAGATGAATGCAGGGTGTGTTTTCCTGTGCGTGTCAGGAGGCCTGGAGCCTTGCGAGCAGAAGACTTAATCAAATCGAAACCCCCCGAACCTTCTTCCAATGCAAGAGCCGTCCCCCCCTGCCCTCTCTCTCTGCAATGAGGACATGCAGTAATCAACATGCCTCTGATTTGAGTAACCACATCCTGGTGCTCCATATCTTGGATGAGGCCCCATGACTCTGCTATGGGAGTCCTGTGGCTTCCGGCCAGGGCTGGGCCCCAGCACCTCTTCCTCTAGAAATCCATTGTTATCTCCTAACAAATGAATCTAAAAAAAACTCACACCTAACTAGCAAGTGGCGCCAGCAGAACTGTTGCCAGGGAAAGATTTCTGGAGGGTTTCTGCTTGTTTAAATCCTACCCCAAAGCATCATAATCAGGGTGAGAGTTCATTCACCCAGTGCTGACAAGGTACTAACTAACCTGTTAGGATGGAATAATTGCTTCCTTCCGTGACAGGGAATGGCTTCCCTAGCAAGTTTGAAGTCTTGCAGTGGGGAGAGAGAGGGAGTGTCCAGCATTTTCCGATGTTTGCAGGGAATGTTGAGCCCCCGAGACAAGTCCACGATATCCTGGCAGCTGGACTGTTTGTGTTGCCTTGTTCTACTTTAATTCCCAAGCAAACAATCTGCGTTTGCTTTGCTGCTTTTGTCGAGGTGTGGGTTGTATCTCTGCTGGTGGCTTAGGGGTCTGTTTGCCAAAATTGCTGGCTAGGCCCTTAAACCAACACACCAACCTGCAGTTGCCCTGAGATGCGGCCTGAGCACACCGCCTGTCTTATTTCTCTGTCTAAATGAGACTAGATGGATGAACCCGTGACCCACTTTGCGAGAGGCGGGCTCCTTTACAACAGCTGCTATCTTTTCGGGAATCAGGATTCCCTTTGCCAAGACTTAGCAGCAGAGAGGGAGGAGCAGCCTCTGTTTTCCTCTGCTTCCGTTCCCCCCCCCCAAAAAAATCTTGTTTGGGAGAGCTCTCTAGGCGGGGGGGGGGGGGAGGAACCATCCTCTCCAAGCCCTGCTCTGCTTCCTTGACATGTCGAGCTGCATGCAATTAGGAGAAGAGAGTATTTTCAACCCAGGGGGTGATAGTGTCTTGCTGCTGCATCAAACCAAGTATGCTTTGTTGTTTCCAGCAGCTGTTCAGGTACCTCTGGAAGATCACAAGCGGGTCACCCCCCTCCTCTTTTGTATAGCCCCGGATTCCACCAGCCTGCCAATGTAGTATGAGTAGGTTTACAACTCAGCCTTTTTCTGTCACCCTGTTTGAGAAGAGTTTTCAAAATTGCATTTCGTAATAAGGCCTGTTGTCTTTGTCCATGGAGTTTTCTTGGCAGGGATACTGGAGTGGCTTGCCAGTTCCTTCTCCAGGTGGATCACGTTTAGTCAAAACTCTCCACCATGGACTGCAAGAAGATCAAACCTATCCATTCTTAAGGAAATCAGCCCTGAGTGCTCCCTGGAAGGACAGATTGTGAAGCTGAGGCTCCAATACTTTGGCCACCTCATGAGAAGAGAAGAATCCTTGGAAAAGACCCTGATGTTGGGAAAGATTGAGGGCAATAGGAGAAGGGGACGACAGAGGACAAGATGGTTGGACAGTGTTCTCGAAGCTACGAACATGACTTTGACCAAACTGCGGGAGGCAGTGCAAGACAGGAGTGCCTGGCGTGCTATGGTCCATGGGGTCACGAAGAGTCGGACACGACTAAACGACTAAACAACAACAACAATAAGGCCTAGGGCTGGGCGATATCTAACCAGCTGATACATCATAAAGTATAAAAATACATATATTAGTACAGTTTTGGAATACAGGAACATGTGTACAAATTTGTTGTCGTTTAGTCGTATCCGACTCTTCGTGACCCCATGGACCAGACCACGCCAGGCACTCCTGTCTTGCACTGCCTCCCGCAGTTTGGTCAGACTCACGTTCGTAGCTTCGAGAACACTGTCCAGTACCTATAAAGTGAATAAGGGAAACGGAGAGTTAAATACATTGCAAAACAGATAATACAAAAGAGAAGGCTATAAGGAGGACCCCATAAGCTCGTAATAAAGAAAAATGTATGTGGCCTCAAGTGTTGCCTCATATGTGAGAGTCACAGTCACAATCATAGTTCCCCTGTGAATATTCACAGATTTAAAGGTATATTTTTAAAAAAAATAATAATTCCAGAATGTCTTTCTATAAGGAAGTTAGTCGACATTCTGTGAATGTGGACCTTGCTGTGCTTCTAGTTAGAGGTAGGCAGCCGTGTGCATGCAC
The DNA here is from genome assembly GCF_965207765.1 of Zootoca vivipara. Classification (NCBI taxonomy): domain Eukaryota; kingdom Metazoa; phylum Chordata; class Lepidosauria; order Squamata; family Lacertidae; genus Zootoca; species Zootoca vivipara. The sequence continues at coordinate 45,440,172 of NC_142597.1, forward strand.
ACGAAAGCTCATACCAATGACAAACTTAGTTGGTCTCTAAGGTGCTGCTGGAAGGAATTTTCTTGCTGTGCTTGTGTGTGACTCTTTAAAAAACAGAGAGCGAGCTGCAAAGTCCTTTTAAATTTACACAAACAGCAGGAGAGAGAGAGAGAGAGACATTCCCTCTCTCCACCTTCCAATTGCCCCAAGCCTCATCAATGCTCCAAAATGGCAAAGGAACTGGGGTGATCTGCTCATGGTGGTCCCTTGGTCCAGTGGATGCCTCTCCTGGTAGAGGGGAGGGGAGCATCATTAGCCCAGGCCCCAAGCCTCACATGGATGCGCTTCCTCCTCCTTTGCCATAATCTCCCAGCAGTGTTTGAAACTCCCATTACAGTCATGCCTCGGTTTAAGTACGCTTCCGTTTGAGTACTTTCAGTTTAAGTATTCCGGGGGCCCGTCTGGAACAGATTAATCCACTTTCCATTCCTTTCAATGGGAAAGTTCGCTTCAGGTTAAGTACAGACCTCTGGAACCAACTGTGTACTTAAACCGAGGTACCACTGTATTTATTCTAGGCGCATTTTGCGACTGGGAATTTCATTAGCGCAAGCAGTTCCTGAGCTCTGGACGCAGTACTGCACCTAAGATTTCAGGTTAAAACTGCAGAGTGGGAGGAAAGAAGGACCTTTTCCTTCCTCCCCACTTCCAGCTACTCTCTGAAGACTGGAGATGAGACCCTCTTAAGAATATTAGGAGGGTGGGCAAGGGAAGGACTAGACCATGCAAAAAAATGAACAAAATATTTTAGCTGCAGTTCACTCATTTTCAGCTTTGTATAAGTGCGCCTAGAGTCTAGACATTCCGTTTAAGGTGCCATTTAGCCCCTAGCTTTCATATCTCCTCGCCTGCTGGCTGCACTTTTCCTTCTATCTGAGCAAATCTGATTACATAGCCAGCAGGGACCTCCCTGAGGCAGGATGAAGAAAACAGCAGCGGGTGTGGCTGGCTGGCCTTTTTCAGGGCCAGTCCTTTCCTCTTCACCTCCCTCCCCCCAAAAAAATATCATGATTTGCTAATACAGCCCCCATACCTCCCAGCAAGATTTTCTGCTTTGGGGTAGGTAGAAGAATAACCAGTCCACCTGAATTCTGTCTGTTTTCGCCTTCTGAACTACGGTAGCCCCCACCTCCTGCTTCTGGGATGAAGTTCTTGCCTGCAGGGCTGCATTTGGCAATGGAGGGCAATAAACAGTCTCCAGAGTGCTGGGTGCTGAAGGAAAGTGGCTGGTTAATGAGCAACAGAGGAAGCTGCCCTCCCTTGAGTCAGACCTTTGGCCCACCTACCTCAGTGTTTTCTACACTGGCTGGCAGCAGTGGCTCTCCCAGGTTTCGGGCAGGGTCCATTCCCAACCCTTCCTGGAGATGTCATCGGGGATTGAACCTTGGAGCTTCCGCAGGTGCTCTGCCGCTGAGCTGCACAAGCCATTCCCCTAAAGCAGGCATTCCCCAAACTTCAGCCTTCCAGATGTTTTGGACTACAATTCCCATCTTCCCTGACCACTGGTCCTCTTAGCTAGGGATCATGGGAGTTGTAGGCCAGAACATCTGGAGGGCCGCAGTTTGGGGATGCCTGCCCTAAAGTAAGACTCCCGTCCTCATGTTTCTGTCCCTCTCGCTCACTATAGCCTACACAGACTAGAAGCAGCTCTTCAGGGTTTCAGAGATGGGGTCTCCTTCCTGGAGATGCCACTGGGGGGTTGAACCTGGCACCTCATGCCCTGCCACTGACATCTTGGAGGCCCAGTGGAGGTTATGGGTTTTTCTCAGGGGTTTGGAAAGTTCTAGGTCCCCTTTACTGGATCCTGCAGTCCCTGAGAGCAGGTAGGCATGCTGTGAAAACGCTGGTTCTTCCAGGCCCCTTCTGTTGCCACGGTGTGTTAATGGCATTCAGACTCTTAAAGCACCCAGGTGCCTCCCCATCTCCCACAGGTGCTTCTGGGCCGAATCCTCCTGGGCTACCTGTTGAGGGGTGTGTTAATGCTGGACAGCTCTGAAGGTACAGGGTGTTAACTGTTTGCCGTTGGTTTCCTTGCTTGTTTTGAAGATATTTTATTGCGGTTTTCCTCTGAGAGAGGACTGCAATAAATCTGAACGACAGGGCAGAATTGATTCGCAAAGGCGTTCAGGGAGTTGGAGATTTGACAGAAGTGCAGGAGTGGAAAGGCGGGGGGGGGGGAAGGAATACAATATGCGTTTTCCAATCAAATGCCTTACTAAAAGCTCCTCCTTCTGGGCTGGGTAGGGACAGCAATGCTTCCTTCCTCCTCTGCTTCCAAAATCTTCCTGAGCTGTGCTGCAAAGCACAGTTGGCAGAGCCCTGAGGTTGAGAAAGTCACAGGCATGGGTCACGCGCAGAGGAATGGGAACTGGCCCAGTTCCCTGCCTGCCTGCCAGAGGAGGAGGAGAGCTTCTGAATGGCTCTGCACCAATTCGGTCATAGGTGATCACTTGGCTCCCTCTCCCAATTTAATCTTTCCTGCGAAGCTGCAGCAGGAAGTTGCATTGGGCCTGGATGGGAGTGTGTGTGATAGAGGCGGGAGTGTCCTGTGACGCCAGCCCCCACCTGCTCCTGTTTCTTCTCCATTAAGCTGCATATGGCTATTTCCGAAGCTCTGAGAACTTGCTTTTTGAAATAAATATTTTTAAAAGTGGAAAACAGGCTTCTATGGCTGCCAAGACAATGAGAAAATTAAGGGCAGTTGCCAGGCAGTTGCGCATCCCCCAACAGAGAAGTTTAAAGTTAACAAAAAGAAATGAAATTTATCTGGATGACTTGTCTGTGAGAAACTCGTGCTATATCATTTTCTAAGTGTTCGCACACCGACTGCTTAATTATCTGTGCCCCAGAGGCTCCTTTACAACTGGGATGGCTCCTCTCTCTCTGGATGATGGAGACAACATTTGCCCCCCCCCTCCAATCAACAGGGACCTCACCTGTTCCCCAAGAATTCTCAAATATTATAGAAAGAGGCTCTGAGATTATACCTGCCAGCTCATCAGACCCTGGAGATCTGAATTCATTTAAAGTAGCTAGGTGTTCCCTCACTACCTGTTGCCGCAGCTCCCTCCCTCCATCATTTATTCTGTTATCCCCAGGTTAGGCACTGCTTTCCTTTTGGGTGTAGACAGAGGCAAAAGTAGGTGTTGAACTGTTCCACCTCCACCCAATAGCTTTTCCCCATCTTCTGCATGCAAAGGAGCTACCACTTGCTTAAGACATAGCCAATGAAACCTTTCGTTATTATTTTCAACCTCTGTTGCAAGCCTGAGCTCATTCTGAGCTTTGGCTGCCTGACCTTCTCCCTGCAGCTGTTGGCTCCACTCATGTATACTCTTCCTTTGCAATTATATTTTATTGAATTATGCATAGCAGAGAGGAAGTGGATAGAGAAGAGCTTTTCTCCCTCGTAAGACTGGAACTCATGGGCATCCCATGAAGCCAAATGTTGAAAGATTCAGGACAGAGAAAAGAAAGGCCTTCTTCACACAGCACATAGTTCAACTGTAAAAAACAACAGTGCTGGCCACAAACTTGTTGTTGTTGTTGCTTAGTCGTTTAGTCGTGTCCGACTCTTCGTGACCCCATGGACCATAGCACGCCAGGCACTCCTGTCTTGCACTGCCTCCCGCAGTTTGGTCAAACTCATGTTCGTAGCTTCGAGAACACTGTCCAACCATCTCGTCCTCTGTCGTCCCCTTCTCCTAGTGCCCTCCGTCTTTCCCAACATCAGGGTCTTTTCCAAGGATTCTTCTCTTCTCATGAGGTGGCCAAAGTATTGGAGCCTCAGCTTCACGATCTGTCCTTCCAGTGAGCACTCAGGGCTGATTTCCTTCAGAATGGAGAGGTTTGATCTTCTTGCAGTCCATGGGACTCTCAAGAGTCTCCTCCAGCACCATAATTCAAAAGCATCAATTCTTCGGCGATCAGCCTTCTTTATGGTCCAGCTCTCACTTCCATACATCACTACTGGGAAAACCATAGCTTGAACTATACGGACCTTTGTCGGCAAGGTGATGTCTCTGCTTTTTAAGATGCTGTCTAGGTTTGTCATTGCTTTTCTCCCAAGAAGCAGACGTCTTTTAATTTCGTGACTGCTGTCACCATCTGCAGCGATCAAGGAGCCCAAGAAAGCAAAATCTCTCACTGCCTCCATTTGTGAGGCCACAAACTTGGATGACTTTAAAAGGTGATTGGACAGATCCATGGAGGAGAGGGCTGGATGGCTATTAGCCATGAGTGCCCTGTCTCCACAATTGGAGACTGCAGTGCTTCTGAATATCAGTTGCTGGAAACTGCAGGAGGGGAGAGAACTCTGGTGCTCGTGTCATAGAATCATAGAGTTGGAAGGAACACCAGGGGTCATCTAGTCCAACCCCAACCCCCCGGCAATGCAGGAATCATAGCTAAAGCATCCCTGACAGATGACCCTCCAACCTGTGTTCAAAAACCTCCAGTGAAGGAGAGTCCACCACCTTCCATGCACCAATTGGACTGGCTTCCGAAAAGGCAGCTTCCTATTTTCCTATTTAAGCCACTCCTTTATTTATGATCATGAGGACTAGAATCTTAGAACAGCAAGGGAGAGGGCTCTGGTGTGCTCAAGTCCTGCTTGCGGACTTCCCACTGGGGCATCTCTTTGGGCCACTATAAGGACAGGATCTTGGACTAGCGGGTCCATTGGCCTGATCTCTCAAGCTCTCCTTACGCCCTTTTCAATTTACAAAGAACAAGATGCTTACAATCTGGAAATGCAGGCAGAAGGAAGGGAACAGAAATGGAGGCAGGGTTTAAACAGGTGAGCGGGTGTGCAGCAGTTTGACATATCTGGGCTCCGTTGCCATCATATTTGGTCATACCATTGCCTTTCTGTTTTCACTACTTTGACAGTTGCCCTGGAAATGCCTCCCCTTTGGAACGGTGGGCATCCTTCAAAGCTTTATAGACGAAATGAAACGCCCGTTCCCAACCGCTCTCTCTGCTTCCTGTGCAGGTGGTTGCTGCGGGGCGGACGAGAAGCAGTACGTCCACGGAGGCTGGGCCTGGGCCTGGTGGTGCATCTCTGACACGCAGAGGTAAGGAGGGGAGCACCCTGATCGGTGGGGGGGGGGGCAGGCAGCTTTGTGTCAAGGCCCAGCTAGATGTGACTGTGCTGCTTTCCCACATGCTCCTGTATCAAGTGGCTCCTTGTGACTCCCAAAGACCCCCATCTTCCGAGGGCTCCCCTCCCTCTAAGTTGAGCTGCTGCAGGGCAAAGGGCGAGGTAGCGTCCCCTTGGTTAAAGCTGGCCAGGCGACAGGGTGGTATCATTTGGGGAAGGCCCATAGCTCAGCGGTAGAGCATACGCTTTGCAGACAGCGGTTCAATTCTGGGGTACGCCAGGTAGGAATGGGACGGACGCTCTGCCTGAAACCTTGAAGAGTCTACCGGTCAGTGCAGATGGGCCAGTTGTCTCACTCAGTGTAAGGCAGGCATCCCCAAACTGCGGCCCTCCAGATGTTTTGGCCTACAACTCCCATGATCCCTAGCTAACAGGACCAGTGGTTGGGGAAGAAGGGAATTGTAGTCCAAAACATCTGGAGGGCCAAAGTTTGGGGATGCCTGGTGTAAGGCATCTTCCTGCGTATCGTTCTCCACCGCAGGGGGAACGAACACTGTTCTCCCTTCCAATGCCCTTCTGTCACCGTCACTTCCGTGCTTCTGAATACCAGCTGCAGGAAACTGCGAGGGGGGAGAGTGTTCTTGCACTCCTACTGTAATCTGGCTGCCCCTGTAAGAACAGGATGCTGGACTAGATGGGGGGACATGGGCCTGATCCTGCAGGGCCCACCTGCTGCCTGAAGCAGCCCCTTCACTCTTCCCAACAAGGAATGGCGAAAAGCCTCTGGAGCAACTGATTTCAGGGAGAGGGGTTCAGCACCTTTATGCAAACACTTTTTGGTGTTAAACCAATAGCCCCCTTCCCAAAACAACCAGCCCTCCTTTAACTGTGAAAGGGGCAGCATTGTGACGGATGGTCTGTTGCCTCTGGTCAATGGTGCCTTTACTCACACGTCTTCCCCGGTTCAGGGGCACTTTGGTCTTAAAGATAAAAGTAATGAATGGGAGACATCACATCTATTCTGGGAACATGTATAGGGACATATGGTGTCCAAACTCAGCTGGAAAGGATTTATTTCACACACACACACACACACACACACACACACACACACACACACACACACTGAGGCCTGCAACCCCCAGAACGTTCCCCCAGAGATCCACTCCATTATGGTAGTCGTGGGGCATTTTGTTAATATTTTAAAGCTGCCACATTTGAGGCACATTCACCTTGCAGCAGATCTGAGCACTGATTTGCTGCCATGGTTCCTTTCCTTCTCTGCCACCTCCCGATAAGCCAGGAAATTGATTTGTTAGGTAGTTCATATCGCAGAACTGCCATTTCTTCGATCCATTTCCTTTGGACCATTTTGGCAAAAAAAGAAAACTGTCCTTGAGACGGCTTAAATTTGTAACCTTGACATGATTCAAGTGACCCCCAAACCACAGCCTTGGACACAGTAGTGTTGTGTAAGGCCCGTGTAGTGATGTTAAACTCTTGAGAATAATCTTTTGGAGAATATTCTCGATTAATGAGAATATTAGAGAATTTTCACTTAAAATAGGAGAATATTCATTTTAACGCATTGGAAATGATATAATTAGTTAATATAGTTGATAAACAAAACTATATGCATACATATAAAAAAGCCATTAACACTAAATGTATTATCATTATATGATAATATATTTCAGTATGTCAGTCTCTGGTAAATGGCACCTTGTACCATTGAATGGCACTGCAAAAACCAGTTACTGGCACTAAATAAAAATATAGAAACATCAACCGTTTAAATCAAGGCCACCTCACATAATTGTATAGTCCTAGGTACTTTAAGTGTATAAAGCATTAAAGCTACTTTCTGGGTTTTTTTGAAAAAAAACCCACACTGTATGGCCAAGGGTATAGAATTGCTAAGAATAAGGTCACGCCAAAATAGAAAAAAGGCTATTACATATACAGTAGTTGAAATACATACAAATTCAAATGTTCATCAAATTAAATGAATAGCATTTATTTTTCCTGTAGCTCACATTTCAGAACTGCCAATGGTGAATGACACAAAGCCCAGTAATGTAACTGGATCAAAAATAATAATCATTATTCATTACTTACACTGGCAATGTCACAGCTTGACCTATTATTAAAAGTGGGTTGTAAAACTGGTTCTGACATTAGAATTTACAGCTTGTGGAGAATATTCTCCGGAGAATTTTCTAGCAGAGAATATTCTCAAGAATGTTCTCATTTTCAAGAATATTCTCACCTCCCCTCACTAGGCCCCTGCAGAACCTGCCATGAGAAACAGCTCAGAGAAGAGGCTGCCTGCTGCAGCTCTGCAGGTTTCCAGGCTCTGGGGTTGCCTCTTTCCATTGCTCCCAGTGGAGAGGCACACTAGAGTCATGTGACCTTGGACGAAGCTTCCCGTTGCATCTCTGTGCAACTCACTGGCCTCAGAACAGAGACTCATGGATACAGGCCCCTCTTACGAGTGACTGGTTTCTTTCACGCGCCGAATTGAAATGTGCTGGATCAAATCCCCCCCAAATATAACTGTACCGCTTCTAGCTAAATTGGGGAGTACGCCACCGGCTCCCCCCCTTTTGCCTTTACCCACAATGCAAGAGAAGGGGAGAGAGCCTGGTTGCTGGTTGGCCAGAGGGCAGGAGAGGTGCGCTCTGTGGCCAGCAGGTTGGTGCTGGGGGGGGGGCATTCCTCGGGTCAGGTGGCCTCCTGCACCTGGAAGACTCCGACCCAGAGGAGGTGTGTTGTGGCATCCTGTGGTCTGGGGCAGATCCCTCTGCCAGCCTTCTTAAGGGAAGGGGATCTCTCCCTCCCCTCCTTCACCCCCCACCATGTTCCTCTCTCTCTCTCTCTCTCTCTCTCTCTCTCTCTCTCTCTCTCTCTCTCTCTCTCTCTGCCTTAACTGTGAATGTTGCCTTGCTGTGTGTCTCTTGCGTAGCCTAACTGACTAACTGTTTTCTGTGATGCTGTCGCTGCTGCTGCTGCTGTCCTAAAGCACATTGTGTGTGGTCCACAGGGTCCGGGCGGGGGAATTGGGGGGGGAATCAACAGCATGTGCAAATAATCACTCTTAACACCTGCGGGGGCATCTCTGCCTCCGTAGGCACTAACACGGAAAGGAGAAAGACGGGACTCTCTGGATTTTCTGCGGGAGGAGCAGAGATCCACAGTGGGTGGGTAGATTTGGGTTTCTCTCCCTGCAGAGGGACCTGCCCAAAAGTGGGGTTGCCACATCTTAGCCAGTGTTGTGCAGCTGGGTACTGCCCTGCCCTGCAAGATGGTTGCCAGAATTTTGCTAAAATTCAGGTAAATTCAGTTTGTATCTTGCCCTTCTTCCCAAAGGAGCCCAGGGCGGCAAACGCAAGAGTAATTAAAAACCAACAACCAACCATTCCAAATAATGATTCTAATAGTGAAAATGCATTCTGAAACAGTTAAAAAGCATACTCCCAGCCAGTGATTTGGGGAATGCCAGGAACAGTGTCGTTTGGCCAACGACACAAATATTCTTTAATGCCTCTTGAAGGTCAGCAGAGAAGCACACCTCACCAGGGAGGGCATTCTGCAGATTGGGAGCCACCACAGAAAAGGCACTGCCGTGGGTCAACGCCAGCCAGCCAGCCCCAGTGTATGAAAGTCAAAGCCATTCAAGAATATTATATATATATATATATATAAAACCTGGGACCCAGGTGGCGCTGTGGGCTAAACCACTGAGCCTAGGGCTTGCTGATCAGAAGGTTGGCGGTTCGAATCCCTGTGACGGGGTGAGCTCCCGTTGCTTGGTCCCAGCTCCTGCCCACCTAGCAGTTCGAAAGCATGTCATAGTGCAAGTAGATAAATAGGTACCGCTACAGCGGGAAGGTAAACGGCGTTTCCATGTGCTGCTCTGGTTTGCCAGAAGCGGCTTTGTCATGCTGGCCACATGACCTGGAAGCTATACACCGGCTCTCTCGGCCAATAATGCGAGATCAGCGCGCAACCCCAGAGTCGGCCACGACTGGACCTAATGGTCAGGGGTCCCTTTTCCTTTACCTTTACCTATTTAATATCTAAACCAGTGAAGACTTAAGATCAAAAGCAAAACCACCTCAGCTGCAGTTACAAATAAAAAAGCAGGGTTTTCCCGATCCCAGTGAATGCGTGATGAGAAAAAGGGACCTTTAAACCTGCTATACAGGTAAACAGAGCAGAGCTCCAGGGGAGCATGTCCAGAGTGGGGGTGATGCTTTCATTGGGGAGTCCTTTGGGGAGGGGGTGTGTGTGTGTTGGGGAGTTGTACCTAGAGTAGGGCA